>NC_135075.1:2935000-3030000 GCF_051107435.1 Chaetodon auriga | reverse complement strand
TTATCAAAGCTTTGTATCTGAGGGCTGTGTGTCTGTGTGTGGATGAGAGAGAGGGAGAACATATAGGCCTGAAAGGGATGAAGCAAAAGTGCATCACTGTGTTTTATCAGTGTCTGTTTTACTGAAACAAAGCTGATTTCATACAGCAAAAAAGGCTTCCTGTATATATAATCCTGAGGGCATCATTTCAAAGTGTGGCCACCAGCTGCACTGTGTATGTGTGTATGAATATGTGTGTGTGTATGTGCATCCTGGACCTAGGTCCGGAACTAGGCGCACCCAGCAGTAACAGCCCATGGTCACGTTTCATCACCTGGCTTACACACTCTGTCTTCATCTCTCTGTACGCACCAAAACAAAATCCCTCTCAATAAAAAGCCAGTGTTTCTACTTTATTTTCTAATTAATTAAAAAAAAACAAAAAAAACAGAAAACATTCTAACAAGAAAGTCAAAGATGGGTATGAAAAACAAGCAGGCTGCCTGGTGAGCTCCCAAGTGACTTAACTGAACGAGTGAATGAATAAACATGAATCTAATGGTGTTGTCTGGATTCTAGACAGTCTTTTAGGGGTATGTGGCATAAATTTGCCCTAATATGTCTAAACAGCAGCCCAAGCAATTACTAGCATTTCCCTCAGATAGCTGGAGATCATAACAATAAGCTGCAGTAAGTCACATTCACTTTAACAGCTCACACGATGTAAATATACATAACGGGCATTACACAAATCGGAATCTTTGACAGCTTGACTGCTCTGTTGAACAAGCTGTTGATAGTCAGTGTTTTGTTTTTGATAGGCGCCAGCCACCATCACAGCATAAAGCTGACAGCCAATGAGGACAAATGTTCAACCTCAGTTTGGAGCCAGCAAGACCCCAAAATGAAATCACACTCTGCGCTGCTGTCTGTCTTGGTCATGGAGAGCTCCCTCGAAGAGATTTTTAATCTCAGTTGGACCTATCCTGGTTAAATAAAGGTTGAAATGAATAAAAAAAAATACCACAGGTTCTGCCACAATTCAATGAATACTTAAAATACAATACAATTATATGTAAGAGAATAACACTGCTAACAAAGTTCCACTAACTTTGTGACAAATACCCTTCTACATTTCTAATAGCTGTTTCATAATAAAAGCCTACAGCTAGTAGGAAAATTTGCATTTTTGTGAAGCAGCAGCAGGAAATTAGCAGTGACCTAATACAGCTTCAATATGGCCTGAATATAAGGGGATGTTGTCAGGGGGCATTTGATGAAATTTGGTAAAAGTCAGTCTCGTCTGATTGTGTTTTTTCCTGGGGGGAGAGTCTCTTCTCTACTGTAATGAGGCTGTTTTGAAATCATACATTCATGACTTGGTGCTCAGTTGCTCACGATTAAAGCAGGCGATCCTGGGCCTGCGCAAAAAGAGCCCAGGCCTATCAGAGACAGCCTTGGTGGCTGTAGCCCCCACCCCACATCTCACCTCAGATCCACCTGGGCTCCTCTCCCTTTGTCTATACATTATGTAACTTTAAAACATCAACAGCCAATGGTTGACATCTAAGCTACATCAGTGCTTTTCTACTGGTAATTGAAACTTTGAACTTGGACATTTTAAAATATGGAGTGAGAACAATAATTTGAACTTTGATAGAGTGTGTGTTGATGTATTATATACTGTGTTTGATAGCATTAGCTTTCTATCAACTGCATATACACTATGCTACCAGAACAGTTGAACAGTAAAATCTGCTCTTCAACCACATAAACCTTTATTATGTAGAGTACCAAGTACTTTGGAGGAAGAAAAGCTTTAGGTCCGCTGTCGCATGTCATTACAAAAGGAACAAGACAAGTCAAAGACTTGACTTGTCACTCGTACAGTACAGGGTGTGTGCTGTACATGAATGTGACGTGTGCACATGTGATTCCTCAGTGGACCGCTGAGGTCATGTGTAGGGCTTCCATTAATATGTCATGAAGAGGCTTCATGCAGGACAAACCTTTTATATCTGCTTTAAAGGACAGTTCCTCTGTAAACATGGGATTCCAGTTCAAATGTAAATGTCATGTTCACTCTTTTCCTCTAAAGTTCTGTGTCAGTATAACAGCTTTCAGTCAGTTGGGTTCCAGAGAGGCAAGTATTACGTCAGTGTAGATGTAAGGGGAAAAGAGGGGAGGGGGCGGGGGGTTATGGGACAGAGGAATCGCACTTCCAGGTCTACCACCTGGCCACTTGAATGGAGATGCCACGTGATCTACCATAACGTGTTATTATTGATGATCTTGTACAAAGTTGGTTTCACTGTACTGCATGTGCTATGGATTCATCGCTCCCTTCTCAACCATACGTTGAAAGCAGCTGTCTCTGTCTCCCCAGAACTGGAGCTCGCCCAGGGACGTGTTGAGGGCCTGGCTGTCGGGCTACAGCCACAGGTCTTTTTTCTTTAACCACAAGTCTGATGTTACTGCCAAAATATTTGATATCAGTATGAATTATGAGCTCATATAACCACTGAATCTTTTCTGGTAAGCATGGCTATGCCTGCCCCACCATCACACATGGGAACCTCACAAACACTACACACACACACACACACACACACACACACACACACACACACACACAGACACACACACACACACACACACACACACACAGTGTTTGCAACTTACCATCTTTCTTGCTAGATTTGGTAACTTTTCAGATCCTCTTAGTGACTTTTCAGACCCGATGAGAAACTTTATGTCTAAGAAGTGATTAGTGACAAATATCGTGAGTTATTCAGACCATTTGGGGGAAAGTGAGGAATATAAATGTAGCATAATTTATTTCCATGTGTGCTGCTCAGCTGAGTCAGCAGGTCTTCTGGCAGCTTGTATGATGTGAGTTCATTGAAGACTTTGTGACTGTATGTCAGATATTTTGTTGAAAAATATAAAAGCTATGTCTGGTATTTTCTACTTAAGCATTGTAAACAAGGAAGTGTTGCCTGAACATGCAAGTAGTCTTTGTCAGATCCCCCTACCCAGAGTGGTTTAGCTGCATTTAGAGGCTGTCTTGCAGAAGATCCGTTATATAGTGCAATGCTGCGTTACATCAAATTCATTGAAATTCATTAAATTTAGAATATAAGCCCCAGGTGTTTCAAATGTGCATACATGCCCTGCTAGCCTATAGCTGATATTTGTCATTGAGCCAAAATGTCCCTTCTCGAATGTCTAATCCGTCTTTTGACTGGAATGCTGAGAACATAGACTTGGCTCACTATGTCTGAAACCAACATGAAACCTACTGAGTCTAGCCTTGCAAAAATGAAAAAGTATCAGTTTTATTTCATAGATTGAAAACAGCACTGAAATTCTGTAAAAGCAACTTGACAACAGAACAGCTGTCAAAGTCACCTTCTTCCCGCAAACGCAATTGAGTATTCAAGTTGAAACACACAAATTTCCCCCTAGTGTTTCAAAGTGGTACTATCTTTTTCTTTTTCCTCAGAGCCGAACTACCAACACTTCACTCACTTCCCACAGCATTAAACATGTTATGTCATTCTAGCAGGCATCAAGCGCTAATACAGACGCTGCATCTGAAACTCGTTTTACAAACTGTAGATGGGGAATATGACTCAGGCTGAACATTTTTTTCTTTAATCCTTGTTTCTTGTATTTTAACATTTTCTCCTTATCATTACTCTTACTCTGGACAGAACTTATTTCAGTTCTTAAATTTTTTCTTAAAATCTATCTTAATGCAACCTTGCAATAGATTAGACATTTCCAGAGATGTCTTTATTTGGGCATTAAAATGTATTGACTGTATCCTTCTGTTGATTGATGCCTAACTGCTTCCTATTTTCCAGTTTCCATTTTGACATTGTTGCCTGTGTGTTTTTTTGCATTGTGTTTGAAGTAATTATTATAGTAACTATTTCAGTTTTCTTCAATTTATTTCATACCAGTATCTTGGGAGTCTGTTAGCTTCACAGCTGTACCGTTCTACTAGCAAAATGTTTTGTTAATTATATTAAATCTTTCAAAACTAAAGGAATTTAAACTGTAAAATAAATAAGAAAAAGCTTGAACCACACTGAAATAGCTCCTTAAATCTGTCTCTTCCTCATTTGTCTATGTTAGATAGATGCACCTGTGTGCGTGTGTGTGTGTGTGAGAGAGAGAGAGAGAGAGAGAGAGAGAGAGAGAGAGGGAGAGAGGCTGCAGGACAGACCAGCCAATGGCAGAATTACTTAAATTACCGTGGTAACCTCAGGCAGATGGGCCCATGCTGGAAAATTAGGCCTGGTAGCCAAGCTTAGACACACACACACACACACACACACACACACACACACACACACACACACACACACACACACACACACACAGTTGTCCTTTCCAATTTCCCTGGCATAATTATACCATTACCAAATTTCATTTTCCTAGGTCTCTCTCCCCCTTTCCACTCTTTTTCTCCTCCTTTCTCTTGCACAGACATCTGCAAAATGACATTAAGTCCATTATCAGATGTGTGTCCATCTATAGGGACACAATGGACAGAAGCCTCCCTGTCCTCCAGCTCTTCTCTATTTATTCATTATGTAGGATGATATCACATCTATCCTGTCCATCTCTCCTTCACCTCCTCCTGTGGAAAACATAGCTGGTCTGAAGTCAGTCTTATATATTTTCATGCCTTCTGTCCTTTTCATTGTACTTCTCTTCTCTTTTTTCTTGTAATGTTGTTGTTCCCTTTTTTAATCCTCTTTTCAGATTAGGTTTGGGAAATAGTATACAGAAAATATACAGAACATCTAAACTTTACCATCATGAAGCACTACATGTCATCTTTGTTTCAGCCCCTCCTGTCCTTATCTGGCTTTCTCTTGACACAATGCCAGTTCAGTATGAGTAGGACTGTATTTGTGTCATGTGTTTGTGTATTCGTGAGATGAAGTGCATGTGTGCGCCTGTACATTTGAACACTGTGAGGAAAGCCCTCCCACCCCTCCCGGGGGGTCCATGGTGTTAAGATGACTGACATGTCAGTGTGCAAGTGTGTGCGTAGTGATTACTACTATGGTAGAGTGGGTAAAAGGTGTGATAAAGTGCGTCTTTGTGTGTCTGTGAGTGTGTGTGTGTGTGTGTGTGTGTGTGTGTGTGTGCGCGCGCGCGCACGGACAGATTAGGGAGGCTGATGGTGAGTGTGTATGTGTGTGCGCACTTTTGCAAGAGTGGGTGATTTTGTTCGATGGGGTTGCTGAGTCTGTAAAAGTGCGTGTGTATGCATGTGTATATGTGTGTGTGTGTGTGTGTGTGCATGTGTGCTTATAAATTGTGAGAGGGCTGGTTGAGTGTTTGGAACTGCTGACAAATCTAATTAACACTTTGGAGATATCTATCAGGTACAAAATACACACACACACACAGACACACACACGCACACACACACACACACACACACACACACACACACACACACACACACACACACACACACACACACACACACACACACATTGCTCCCTTAGATGACACAGTGGGCTGTTCTATAAAGCATTTTATATGCAAAGCACTGAGTATTAACTACAGAATTAAGTAAATAGCCCTGGTGGTGTCTGTCCAGGTTATTGTTTTCCAGTAGTTTTCTTTCCTCCAACTGCACTAAAATGCACCAATGTGCTAACTGTGTTTCCATATGAGATGTTTTTTGAGAGTGAGAACTGCTGGCTTAGTGTGGACGGAAAGCTAAAACAGATGTGCTCGCATGGTTCATGTGGTTGTAGTCCAATATGGAAATATTGTGCAATCTCTGTCTTGTTTTCATTAGAAATGTCTCTCTCCAGATTCTTGACCCATTGGAGCAGAGCTGATGCAGACACATCCTAATATCTATAACACTGAATAGGTCAATGGCCAGGTTTTCCAAAACAACACATACCACAGTTGGAGAGTACCAGCAAAACCTTCATCCTCACATCATTATTGTTGTGAAACAGTCGCTGTTTGCTTGGTTAGGTTTAGGAAAAAATCTTGGGTTAAAATAAATACGTTACTGATACACATGTGCTGTAACACTTACTGTAAATAAAGGTCGTGATAATATACTTGCAAAGTTTTCCTGGTGAGAGCGGGCTCCAGAAAAGCATAGATTACTTTACCTGAAACCTAAGACTGCAGTGAGATGTGTGAACCCATCTACAAAGATACCAGGGTCAACAACGTTAAATGTAGCACTGATATACATCCTTACTAATCTACTTTGTTATCTGCATGTCATGTAGCATGCAGTACATCAAGCATACATCATCTCTATCCATGTGTCATATCTTGGTAAATGGGTGAATCCAAATGAGAGAAGATCAAACAAAGGCTATTCCAGCAGCGGCATTTGTCATAAATTAAAGGAACCATTTCACAACTGAGTGGAGCAATGGCCAGTGGCAAGCTGAGTCCTGAAACCTAACCAATCAAGGGAGTCATTGAGTGGAAAAATACATGAGAACAAGTCATCCCCAAATTGCATTTTTAGATTGAGGGCAGCCATCATCCTATTTGATATTATGGATTTATGACACATTCTAAAAAGCGGTACACAGATGTGCTTGGAGAACTGATTTACTGTTTCATTATTTACAAGAGTAATTTTGTCTCAATCTACCATGGTGTGTTTTCTACTGCATGAGATCACCTGTGTCTTTTGAGTCATGCTGGGTCCCACTGCTCATGCTAACCTGTGTGTGCGTCTGTCCTAATGCACGCCTGTCATACCTAATGCAGCATATTGTCACCATTTAAAATAAACTCTTTTCCAGTTCAAGCACCCATTTCATTCTTTAAGTCTTTAAATCTTCAACTAAAAACAAGCAACAGCAAGTTCCAATTACTTACACATTTAATCTTCAGTTTTTTTCCAAGCAGCCTCTCACTAATAGTGTGAAAGCCTTACAAACTTGGGTACGCATTGTTTTTAAATTCCTCTTAAAACTTAGGTCTTCTTCTGCCTGTGTTAACATTACATCTGCTTTCATTAACAGAGTGTTGACAGAATTCCTCTGTTGCAAATAATACAAGAGATGAGAGAAGTCTGGCAAAGTATGGAGAAGGCAGGAATAAAAACAGTGGACTACAATGTTGGAGATGAAAAATGTTGAGGAGGACACATTCGCCCTCTGAAAACGCCTACAGCAGCACACGGTCCTGGTCTGAGAGGACACACATGACCAACGACTGTCAGTTACCACCTTTTGTTCCAGAGCATTTGTGTTTGAGTGTTAATCTTTGATTGTGTGTCATAGCTTAACAGACAGGCCTGTCCCCAGGCCTAATATCAAACACACACACAGATGGATGCCTGTGCAGTAATGTAGGTTAAGTAACTGTCTCGTGGGCACAACATCTGTATTTCAACCTGGAATCAGGCGTCTGCGTCTTGACCTTCTTTAATATCTCACTCCTGTTTCTACCTCTCACTCACCCAATTCCTCTGTTTTCCTCTCTTTATTACCAGTTTGCTTTAAACAATGACTACATTTCCCACATGTTAGCATGAAGATTTTCCTTCTGGAGAAACACAGATTTGTTAAAACACCTTTCATAAGACAACTGGTGCAACACAAGAAAAGTGTTGGCGATCACAGAAAAAAACATAATCATCAGATCATAAAACATGACTGATGAATGACTGAAATGATTATTAAATGATCACCAAAGTGAAAATATTCCTACTTCAAATTCCTCTTCAACAGTAGTCACACCAGCAGGGTAAAGACCTGAAATCCAAAGCATTTTCTATTTTGTTCAAGTGAGATGGACCATCAGCACAGAGGATAATCTTCAGCAGTTTAGTTCCTGCTCAACTTGACACACACAGCACTCAGAATATTTCATGACAGGAACTTGGTTTCTGCTGCATGCAATGTTTTTTTAGTTGAATATTCTGCTGATGAGGGCTTATCCTTCACTATCTAGCTACACACACTTGCACATGCGTGGGAAACACACGTAAACACACACACACACACACACACACACACACACACACACACACACACACTGAGCCAACAGATTAACTGGACATGGCTGAAGAGGAGTCATCTACAGCTAAATCTCTACGGTTACATAAATGCAGTCCAAGCAGCAGCAATGGGGAAGAAACACAGAGGGGAGCAGACTGAAGACTAATGAAAAAATATGTTTATGTAATCTTACTATTACTATATATATTCTGTTGTCATTGGTTTTATACTTAACATATAAGACATAAAAGAGTTGCATATGATTTCTTTTAAAAGTTCGGAAAAAAGATAAGAGTATAAAACATTTTCAGTATTTGTGGAACAAACTGAATTAAAAATGTGCGTGAACTCTGTGCTACTGAATGTTAATTTAACTTAATTATTAACAATAAGTTCATCAACACCCAATCAAACTGCTAATATCACATCATGTGGCTTTAGACTGGATAATCCTGGAATCACATGATGCTACAATGAGGCGATAATGTAAAAGACCTTGGCAGTAGAGTTTATTTTAATAAGAAGATAATTCTTTCAAGTTTGCATTGTATTTGAATGGATTTCAACAATGAATTATCCATACAAAAATACAATAATGGCTGCGGTAATGATTTACTGATATCAAAATGATGCAAAACTAATAAAACTGACGTCCATTTCTCTGCTTCCCAACAGCAACATGACTGACATCAGATACATGGCCTTGAGCATTGTTCTTTCTAGAAAAAAAGCCATGTAACGTGGGAAGATCACACAGTGACAATTTGTTCTGATCTCTTCCCTTTGGCCATGGAGAGAGGGGGAGGAGAGAGAGAGAGAGAGAGAGAGAGAGAGAGAGAGAGAGAGAGGGGGATGGGATTGTTAGTATGAAACCTCTCGACCAAATATTTGCAGTGAAAGGCCCGTCATTGTCCATTAGGGTCTCTCTCTCACTCTCTCTCTCACTCTCTCTTTCTTTCTGTTTTCTGGGTGCATTAACCTCCTCTTCACAATACTCCCAAACAAAGAACGACTGTACTTGTGTGTGTGTGTGTGTGTGTGTGTGTGTGTGTGTGTGTGTGTGTGTGTGTGTGCGCATTCGATGCTTTGGCACTCCCACTCCTGACTGTCCACCCTCCAGCATCCCTCAGCAAACACTTATCCACATCACAACACAGACACACACCTGCACATGGAAAAAAAACACTTGTATTAATGCAACAATCCTCCCACTTGCATATGCCACACACAGAAAAAAACACACACACACACTTAGACACACTAAAAAACATCTGTGAGAGAGCTGTCTGATAAATGTGTGTACTTTGTACGGTGTTAAATACGGTTTGTACGGTGTTATGTGACAAACAAACAGCGTGTTCAGGCAGCTCTACGTCACTACAGCCACTTAGGCCACCCACCCACACACACAGTTACACATATACAGCAGAGTTATACTCAGGTCATGAGGTAAATTTTAGTTATACTGGAGAAGAGCAGCACAGCATCTCTTCAAATTATTCCAATAAATGGAATAATACCTTTCTTATTGATCTGACTTTTTGACCTCCAATGAGGTCAAAGGTCAAAGTACTGCCCTCATGATGCTGCCACTGCTGGAGAAGAGCAAGCTAGAGTCTATTAGAGCCAACCACTGATACCAACACGCAGATGTTCATACAATGACGTGACATAATTTATACCATAGACTTTCTCCACTCCACATCATAATTAACTGAATGACATGGGACTTTTCAATGGTTTTCATTCTAAATAACATCCACAGATTTAAGACTAAAGAATTGTACTAAAGAACACAAGAGATCCAAGAGGCTCACTGCAGATATGTCATGTTGTAAATGTTATACAACATATAAAAAATCATGCAATCTATCATATAATAAATAATGTTCAATGTAGAAGGTGATAACACTGAAATTTGAAAAGCAAGACTACAATTTGTAAGATTGGTTTTGCACATTTTTACTGTGAAAACATGGTCTGACAGTTGATTGAGCAAAGAGCAGCTTACTCTGGGTTGGCGGTTCCATCCCCTGCTCCTCCTGCCCACATGTGAGTGGGTGTGTGAATGGGTAAATGAGAGGCCAATTGTAAAGTGCTTTAGCCATTAAGGTAAAAAAAAAAAAAAATGCAGTTCATTTACCATGTTACCATCCATGACATGAACAAACCCTCATGACTCTTTAAGGTCATGAACAACTACTTAAACTAGGTGTTACAGACATTTACCAAGCATGACACCACAATTTTACAATTTGGTGGGATAGTTAAGGATACATTTGGCAGCATTTCCAGAATAGCTGGCATGTTTTCCCAGTTCAAAAATCTGACAATGACCGACCAGTCTGAAGTTTGTTCAACCAATCAGGTGTAGGAAGAGCACAAGTTGTTATTCGTCTATTGTACAGCAGGTAAAAAATGGAGTCAGTCCCCAAAATGAATCCATTGCAGTTCATTTTATTACCTTTACTTCCTCTGTGTTCATGTCCTTGGCCGTTTATTACTTTCAACTGCCTTACTGGCTTTATTTTTTTCTTTCGTGAAACACTTGACAAAAAGTATCCTTATCATTATCATTACTATATATCTGTTGAGCCTCAAATAGAAATAGAAATTGGCGGCAGGCTACAGTCATTAGGTAACAGTACAGTAAATGACAGAAAATTACTGAATGGTCTGATACATAGCAGACATACATGACATAAAAAACTCCAGACTGTACTGCAAATGTGCAGCATGACAAGCACTCAGTTGGGTCAATATGAGCTAGCTTACTCGTCAGAAGGCTAATTTACGAAAGCAACTCCCTGTCACTGTTGTGCTAATCAAGCATACAAACATCGTACACTTACCCAGATACTGATCAGCTAGCAAACTGATGGGATGTATAATTCTATGCACATCACATTCTGTAGGTCCAAAGCTGTTTGTAAAGCAGCATCAATGAAAAAGGTGATGTCTGCACACTGCAAGCCATGAGATGTGTTCAGAGAGACATCATATATGTGTGCGCACCCACACACACACACACACACACACACACCAATAGGTTGACAGGCTCTACGATGATATTTTGATGAAAATGTTAGCAAATAAGAGAATACTGTCCATCCGCAATGTCAAGTAATAAACTACTATTAAGAGTCAGTAAGAGACAGCAGACACTGGGGATGAGAGCTGGGCACCTCCAGTGTGGGTGACAGCGGCCACATCTCATCATATCTTGTGTGATGGTTGATATTGCGGGAAGTGAAGCTAACTATGCTTCTGATCTCATTGTGGGTGTCTGAGCATGAAGCAGATACTTAAACATATAAAATGGAGACAGGCAGCCTTACGAGTAATAGTGGTCAATGAGAGAGCATGCACGCAAGACATAATCTATATTTTTCCAATCAACTGTGGCAGACAGACTAATCAGTGTGTGTGTGTGTGTGTGTGTGTGTGTGTGTGTGTGTGTGTGTGTGTGTGTACTACTAGCAGCGCAGTAGTATAGACATCTGTAACCACATTGCATTTCTCTTCATTTTAACAGCCCGAATGAAATAGCCGATATGGAGACATTTAAAAACATAATTAAAAAAAAAAAATAGTAGTGGAAATATCCGCCTTTTTTTTCCAATGAAACACTGAAAATGATGAATATTTGGAAATAATGAGGAGCTACAGCACACGTCTACCACAGTAACATTAACTCTGCTAAAGCACATGCCATGCAGGAGAACTGATTCAAGACTGAATGAAAGTTTCACAGCTGCATTTACTCACACAC
Source organism: Chaetodon auriga (assembly GCF_051107435.1). Taxonomy (NCBI): domain Eukaryota; kingdom Metazoa; phylum Chordata; class Actinopteri; order Chaetodontiformes; family Chaetodontidae; genus Chaetodon; species Chaetodon auriga. Next base: position 3,018,228 of record NC_135075.1, on the reverse strand, counting down.
AGAGAGCAGCAGCAGCCTGAATTATTAGATTTTGAATACATTCTGCAGTGGTTTCTGCCTTTAGGGTGATAGTTCATGAAGAGATGGAAGCAATGACAGAAAAATGTAGGCAAAACGAGGGACAAAGGCTGCGATGGATTCAAACCCACGCTAAAGTAACAGTACACTGCATTCTGTCTGATCCACAAGGACAGTACACTGCTGTCTTTGAAGTTCTCAACAAAGAAGTGTCTTTGTGAGGCTTTACAGAACACTGTCAAAATATTGGTATATTCAGAAAGTTGTTATTTGCCACATGCAATTTAGAGCTGCTATTTCTGTGATTTGCAAAACTGGCAAATACTGTGAATTTGACAGTCTCATTTTGCTTAAAAGGTGGCTAAGTTCTACTTTGACACAGCAAATAAAAGTGGAACGCTAAGAGGAGGTTGGTTTACTCTCCCCTTCACAAACACACCACACCAAGTGTACAAACATAGGTATATCTTTACCTCTGTCAGTGCAGCCCTTGCTTCCAGGTGTACAGTACTGCTGGGTGACTGTGTTGTATCTCCATTCCCATCAATCCTTCAGCATCCAAGAAACCAGAGAAAAAACAGCAAACACAAAGACTGAGCGTCTGTCAGTGGAATCCAGCTCAGAGACACAGAGACAACAGATGGAACAGCTGTAAAAATGGAGGAAAACACTACAATCTGTCCATCTCTTTCTATTTTCTTCTTCCTCACGCGTCTATCCCTTTCTCTCCCTCTTTGCTCTGGATGTTCTCAGTCCGCACACTCTCTCTCGCTCTCTCTCACACACACACACTGAATCTCCATCTGTCACCGCCCCCTCTCCTTCATCCCTCCCACCTCATAAATTATTAATGAGCTTCAGACACACACACACACACACACACACACACAGAGACACTCGCTCCACTGCTGTCAAACACTTTCACACACGTTACAAGCTAGACACAACTGTCCCACACGCACACACAAGTCAAATACTGTGGACATCCTTTGCACAATCCACTTTTATGGCTGTATGAGACCGCAGAGGCATGTTTCTGCTTGATTTCTGGGACTCAACAAATAAAAACAACAACATAAAACCAAGAGTCAAAAAGAAACTGCCACCTGAAAGTGTCCAAATGTTGTTTAAACTGAGAGGAAGTCAATATGATTTTTTTGGAATCTGAATATTAAGGAAAAAGAGTGAGGTGGACTAATATAAACCGTTACAGCAGAGCTGAAAATGAATGGCACAGTTTGTAAGTTTAGAACATGTTCTGAAATAATTTTACAATCACATGTGAACATCTTGTGTAATGATTCACTGACCGAAATAATTATTCATTTCAGTGTCAGTTTCAAACAGCTTAAACATCCAACAACAGAAAATTCCTTTCTTATAAATTGGTTTTTAGTTATTTGTAACATGTCCACATGCAAAACTGTTGGATCTTTTTACACTGTCAGGGTTAGCTGGCAGCTAGCATCATTTCCTGGTAACATGTACCTGGTAATAGATTTGCACTATAGTCAGGGGTGCACATTCTTAGTCAGATACTCAGCTGAGTACCAGGAGGTGGTGTTTGGAACTCAACCCATACACTGTCCTCGTCAGTGTCTCCGTCACTGTCCTCTCCTTCTGATTCCTGTTTAGTATAGTTGATGAAGGTGTACAGTACCTCCCAGTCCCCTTGAGTCTCAGATTAGCTGTCTCCATCCACAGGTCGACAGCTGGCTTTGGGTCAAATGTCTCTGTGGTCATCTTTGACAGGTGAATGTGCATCAGGGCTGAGAGATGAGCATGTGACAGATGAGCTCTGTACTTGGTTTTATTATGTTGAGACGTGAGAATGCCCTCTCACATGCTGCACTGCTCAAAGGCAGCTAAAGAGACAATTTCACCAGCAACAATCTGGATTGCTTGTATTTACTATTTGGACCAAATCATACACCGAGGACACTGCCAAGCATGTTCCTGCTTGCTTTAAGTACATCCATTCTTTCACAGTGGAGTCTCAAGTTATAAGATGGCTTCATATTTCTGATAAATGATGCACATCATTGTGTTGAAAAATGGTGGAGGGCTTGTATTTCTTGAGGCAAAGTTGAAGAATCAAACACTAAAACATGCCTCCATGTCGACCATCTGATACCATGAAACTTGCTCAGTTTCAAAACAGAGATTCCATTCTCTTCATACTTCTTCAGCATGGCAGTATTTTTTGCTCCATGGCAGTAACTTGACAATGGAGTGTCACAGTAAGGAACCGAGGGATCGGCTGATTTCATGCAGTTCTTGAGGGTGTGTGTAGAACACTAGCTTTGGTAAAATGTTGTTGTACGTTCTGACACTGGCATCAGCCCTGTCTGTGCACACAGCAACCAACCCTGTCATCCAGTCAGGCAAACCTCTATCATGGAAGAACATCACTAGTGCATCCATTATGGCCTGTGCGGTTCAGTCAGCACCCAGTTCAGTTCAGTTAAGTCCAAGGAAGTCAAAATCTCCATTGTAGACACAGGCAACAATAGAGAGGAAATATTCTCACGCATGCACGGTATGCAAAGGCACTTTTCAAACAAAGACATATGTCTGATTTTTGTCGTGCATATGCACCTGTGTACCAGTTATGTGCACCCCTGACAAGTTTTTAAGCCTTTGTTGAGGTGGCAACAGGGAGAATCACTGTTCCACAGAAATATAAGAGAAGGTACGGTAAGACGATTACTTGATTCATCATTCAACAGAAAACGAATCAGTGATCATTTCAGAAATATGTCATTTATCAAACAAAAATAACAAAAGTGACATACAGCTTCACAAACATGGAGTTTGATTGCATGGTTAATGGGGTTTTGTACTGCTGGTAAACTATTCAATGTCACTTGACACTGTGAAGACGATGACTTGTGTGTTTGAATTGGCTGAATTTTGTGAGCTGCTGTGTAGCTGATACACCTTGGTTTTGTTTTTAATTTTGCAGCCATGACAATAAAAGCTTTTTATTGTATGATTGATCTGCAAACACATGTAAATCCTCACATGTAAATGTAATCCATTAAAGCTGAAACACACACATCAGCCATGCATGAACACATTCACATGCAAAACACACACAGGTCACGAAGAAGACAGGGTCGATCATGCATGAATGTAGAGCACGCATGCACACACACCAAAGTCTCCCACACACAAACACACAGATTTGTCCATGCATGCAGTGCAGGCTCGGAACCCCCCCCCCCCCCCCCCCCCCCAGCTGCCGGCTATGTGAGTTTTCTCATGGACGAGACATGGCTGGAAGGAAGGTCAGTCAGAAAAAAGTGTGGGTGTGAGCGAGTGTGGGTGTGTGTGTGTGGGTGGGTGTGTGTGTGTGTCTGTAAGATGTGATGGAGGCAAAACCCAGCAAAAATACATGGACAGATATAGGGTAAAATGTTAGTAAACACTAGCCTTTTAAATACCACTGATGCACATTCAAATGAAAGCTCCTATATGTTATTATTTGTTATCTTCCCCAAAGTCAGATAAGACGATTTATGTATCAGACTGGTCAGCAGTCCATTCAAGAGTCAGGCAGGTTTTATCTAGATGGGCAGAGTGCAAACCTGGCAACCCAAGGGCAGGACCTTTAAGATGTTGAGTACAGTCACTGCATCCAGCTGTTGATTATAAAAAAGCTCACGCAGAGATGTCACGTTGGCCTACAGGCAAATCTGTACCACTTAGAGCAAAACACCCCCCCCCCCCCCCCCTCCATTTTTACTCGTGCTTCCAGGCTTTGTGCGAAGCTACGCTAAACACACTGTGGGGCTACTTCTCAGAAATGATATTGATATTAATCCTCTTGTCTAACTCTGGGTAAGACAGCAAGTAAATAAATTTACTAAACAGTCGGATTGTTCCTTTAAAGTAATCGCTATTTCAAAAGTAATTGTACAAAATTGTTCTGTACAGGCAGAAAGGTATCATCTTAAATAAACTTTAATTTTTTAAAGGTCATCACACTACGGAACAGATGAAGAGAAACCAAGAAACAAACAGAGACCTGCAGAGGCAGACATGTTCTTAGTTATTCTAGATTATACATTTACATGTACGTCATCTAAGAGTTACTGTAATTACCACCGTCTGTTTATGTCAACATCCAGGTCATAAAACTCTGATACGTCCAACTGGAAGTCAAATAATACTGACGTGCCTGGAAAAAAAAATAAAAAATATGAATGCCTCATGTCAATCCATCATTCAAGGTAATTCAAGTCAAATGTAATGATTATAGTGCTTTACTTTCAATGCTGATTATTTCTAACACTTACATGACCAATTCTGCCGTCACACAATCAACTTGAGTTGTATTCAACATGGGAATCTTTCCCTTCTCTACCTTCCATCACACATGATGTGATATGGCATCGGACCTTTACACAGGGTGGAAACCAGGTGGAGCAATGCTGGGAATTATGTGAGGTCACCAAAAGGCATGCATAATAAGGATGATAAAGGTGTCAGCTCTCCTGCACAAACAGGTGCAACGAAACAAACAGGTGAAAAAGGAGATGTCAATCAAGCTGTCAAACATTAGAATTGGGAAGTAAAAATGTGGGATATTTTCACTTGTTTTTTTAATTAGCAAATTCAAAATATGAGAGTGCATTTCATGGGAGAGAAAATTCAAAAAAAACAAGACAGAGCAGAGAGAGAGACGGTCATTGGGAGGACAGTCGGTTGGAAAATTTGAACGTTAGACTCCCTCCTACAGAGGTTAACACCGGAGGCCTGGTGAGACACATGAAGACAGAGAGTTTCAGTTTCATGTATCTATGTGTTTTGCCCTGGTGTGTGTGTATGTGTGTTTGTATCTAGGCTTGACCTCCTGACCTTGGCCAGCATTTTCTGCTCCCTTCTGTCTCCAGCCTCACCCCCAAACAATCAATAACCTCCCCACCTGCTGCCGCTAGCTGTGACATGCAAATAACCCTCGCATATCATTAAAACATATGCCCTGACAACAATAGGATAACCTCCACCCCCCCCCCCCCGCTTTTCCTTAAGACATGAGCCAAGACGTTCACACACACACACGCACACACACACACACACACACACGCACGCACACACATGCACGCACACACACAGAGTGCACAAACAAAAGCAAAAACAACATCAACTCGTGCCCAGATGGACTCCAGTCAGTTGACCTCTGCTCAGATCTGCAACAGACAAGCAAACAGACAAACAGACATTGAGACAAGTGCACTTGAGCCCCCCTCATATTGCAACACACACACACACACACACACACACACACACACACACACACACACACACACACACACCTCATCAATCATCCTGTTACTACCTCAAACTGAAGCTTGGATCTTGGAGTTATCCTCGTGTCCTATAACTTTCATTCATTCATTCATCTTCTTTACCCGCGCATCCCATTTCGGGGTTGCGGGGGGCTGGAGCCTATCCCAGCTAGCAATGGGCGAGAGGCGGGGTACACCCTGGACCGGTGTCCTATAACTTACAGTTGTTTAATGTAAAATATGAATTTAAATCATATAGACTGAGGGCAGCATACAAAAGAAAGTCAAAATTAAATAGAGTACATGATTCATGTCTTAAGGCCCCATATCTGTGACGAGTAATGGGTGAAGTAACATGTTAACATAGTTGGCTATGATTGATGTCAATCATACATTGACTCTACAGCTTTTGTGTATTTTTCTACATAATTTTCCCCATATATGACCACCTTTCATACTTTTGTGATGTACTGATAACCAAGCCATTTCCATGACAACTGCAAAGATTCTATTCACTGATGAAGACTGAGTGATGCAGTTAAAAGCTGAGAGAGACAATGCAGTTGAACTTTGATTGTTTTGTCAAAGTACTGCTTCCAAAAGTGAAGAATGAACATTTATGCTCACAAACAACGACGGCCATGCTCGAATTGAGGACATCATCACTTCCCAAACACTCACTTTTACACGTCCACATAGACGCACAAAAACCAGAATTTAAAAAATTAAGATCAGAGTGTTGGTCCTTCAGGTGTTTTGCTAAGTTTGTTGTGTTAGCATCTTTTGTTAGCACTGCGCTGTAGCATCACTTGCATATGGGCTTCCTTGTAGCTGCCCCCTAGTTCACTTGCCTTAAATGTCAAGTATTTCCAAACAGTACTCCTGCTGTGTTCTTTGTTGCGGAGGCTCTGCACTCGTCATCTTTAATAAGCGAACAGCTTAAAAACATCTGTAATATACCACAGCCTATCAAGACCTATGACTTGAAATTATTAGGCTATATTCAACCGAAGCCAATGAGATGAGTGACAAGAAGTGAGTGAGAGGAGGCAGCAGTGTGTGTGTCAGCTACTGAAATCATTTCAAATATTCACAATAGATATGGAATTGAAAAATCATTTTTTTGACAACAGTATTTGGTATCACACTGGAACTTGTACTGAAAAAGAATTGAGGGGTGAGGAATTAAAGAATGTGGAAACAGGAAGTAAAAGATACAATAGAAGAAATGAAGACAGCTGCAAAGCAAGACAACAACTGGACTTATTACAGTTTATGCCACGGGGGTCCAAGTGTTAATTAACTCTGTCGTTGACCCCTCTGCACACACATCCCCCACACACATGCACAGTACAGTCATGTCCTGTGGCTACTGAACCGGGTGTGGGGGCAGATCTCACCCTGGGCACTGAGAGAGTTTGGTTTTCCAATCAAATCACAACAAAACAGAGCGCATGCACACACACAAACACACACACACACACACACACACACACACACACACACAAAAAAAAAAAAAAAAACTGTAGAGGACAGTGGTGTATGACTCAGTAGAAACCAGTGGTTGGAGGGTCACACAAGTCATGTAGATGGAAAAACACTCTTTAGTCAGTAGACTATGTAAAATCAATGTTGAAGGGAGCTTCTGGTTGGATGAGTGTGTTTGCTCTCTACCTGCATACATCAAACTGAGAACAACATCATTACTCACAATCCGAAATGTCATTCATCTCCACACGCAGACACACTCAGTTAGGTACGTATGGGTGTGTGAAGGTCAACTTTTCCCCCCTTTTCCCTTCAAATGCAGAAAATTCCAGTACTTCCTATTCTCATGTTAGGATTTGTGTGTGTGTGTGTGTGTGTGTGTGTGTGTGTGTGTGTGTGTGTGTGTGTGTGTGTGTGTGCCCACGCCTAATCCATGGTGTCAAGCAGATACAGTATGTGGGCTACTATCAATTAGGCTTTGTCCAATGGATGGAAGATTGTGGATTTAGCTAAACAATATACAGAAGGAACAAAATGCAGCTATTGTACAAATCGTGTCCACTCTTTTTCCATGCAAATGGCATACAGCAACATGACATGATGTTATGACCAAAAAGTATTTCTAATAAAAAATATTGTAAAATATATAAAATATAAAATGACCAACATTTTACAATAATGTAAAAATGATCTTGTTAAACCTAGAACATTTTATCATAAGAAGAAGAAACTGAGCAATTATTTGTATTTGGTTGTATGGTAATTGAACTGTAAAGAAGCTCAAAATGACCAGCAGCTTTTGGAGGATGTGTGTGTGTTTCAGTTTATGACACAGAGAAGAAGGAATGTGATTTTTGATGCATATTGCCTCATTCAGGGACTGAAACACTGGGACATTGAATTTAACTAATTTTTTGCACTTGCATTTATTCAAACCTTTAAAACAATCTGAAGTCACATCATTTGATAGAACAGTGCCACCATACGTGACAGCACAAACATTCCAACCAGAACAACAACACACACGGCGGTCACACATGAAGAGCCCCTTCATCAGTATCAGGTAGCTCACTAATTGAGCTGTTTAAAAATTTACAGTGATAAACATATAAAGGGACAGAGGATGAGAGAAGAAGAAGCACAGGAGCATGAGATTAAAAATACTTGGTGGGGAGGTCACTGTAATATTCACACACACACACACACACACACACACACACACACACACACACACACACACACACACACATACACACATTGGCTAAAGAGAGAAACTCTGCAAGGGTGAATAGAAGAGATAAAAAAAAAAAAAAAACCACTGCAGAGAGTTCTTCAACCCCAAGCAGTACAATTTCCTGGAAGTGCAACAGAGCGAGGACACCCTGAACCTTCCCACAATCCTCTGTTGTTTATTTCACTCTAATCAAGCAGTCTGCGAGCTTCATTAGAACAAACAAGTTAAGGACGGGAGCCAAAAATGTGTTTGGATGTTTGTCTGTGTTTGTGTGTGTGTGTGTGAGTGTGTAACATTGTGAGTTAACGACATGAGTTGTGCCAGACCACAAAATACTTTCTCTGAGAGCTGCAATGCTTTTCAAAAATGACACTGCTCTCACTAATTCTTATCCGTTCTAAATGACACAAAATGCCAACCAAATTTTAAAGAGCCACACACCAGTGACACTCAGTTGTCGGCTCATGCACAGAGATCTTTATTATACATTCTTAACAACTATTAGGGCCACTGTGAGGGAATAATATTGGAATATTTGGAGAAAAGGGTTGCAGTTTCAAGAGACAAACGTCATAAGGTTACAACAAGAAAGTTGTGATGTGAGAAGAAAAAGGTTCTCAATCATATGAGAATACATTCGAGTATACATGAGCAATGTGGGAAAAGGGATGACCTGAGGTTACACGTTTCATCAATAAGAACCTAATTATCATACATTTTAGGACACTTAAATTAAATGAGCCGGTTATGTGATGTATGAACCAATTACTGGACATATTTTGAAGCAATGGCTGAAGCCCAGAGGGGACTTCATGGCATCCTGATTAAAGCCAGGTGGACTGATACGAATGCAGCATCACAAGCCAACATACAAAAATAGCTGAGGTATTATTGCTCACCATCTTCAGCCACCGGGAACCCCTGACCTCCAGGCAACCAAGGGTTTTGGTCAAGAGGCTAAGCCCAGGATGGAGCACCCTGTGTGTGCTGGCAGAGCAGACATCTGGCTTCTCTGCTGGAGGTTGCATGGATGAAGCATCCATCCACCTCCAGGACCCAGCTGGGTAAAATCACATTGAGCACTAGGAGAGCCAGCCAAGGGACATGTGAGTCACTCACACACACACACACACACACACACACACACACACACACACGCACACACGCACACACACACATGCACACTGCATGCCAACACAACCTGACATTCAACTTAGTTCCAGTAAAGTAAGAATTTAAAGGTCATTTCTTCTTTTCAAGCTAACTTCAACAGATCAAACAATTAAGTTTGACCCTTTAGCCCTTCAGTGCTAAAAGGTCCTGAGCTTTCTTTAAGGATAAAAAGTTTGAATTATCAAATTCAAGGTTTACTTAAGCAGACTGTCCAGCTAAGAATTCAGGAAGCATACCTTTGTTTGAGAAACCCTGCCTCATGGGTGGTACTTTACAAAGGAATTACCAGGGCCAGGTTAATATAATACACAGCTCTAAGCGCCAATGGAATTAAAATCATAACAGATTTTTATGTTTATTAATATTGAAAACAAAGTGATTAGTAACCTCACAAAATTAGAAGCAAAACTAAATTTTCCATTTTTTACCATGGTTATTTGCTTTAGCAGCGCCTGTCTCCAACGTCTCCTTTTAATGACAACCATACATAAATCTGTCAATTCAGTTCAGTTTTATTGACAGAGCACCAAATCATAGCACAAGTTGTCTCATGACACTTTCCATCCAAACAGTCTTGCCACAGAGAACAGCAGCTGTGTTGTTTCCTAGTGTGAAAATTATGTCTCAACTGCACTAATTTGCCAAAACTTCATTGTTGACACACAAACAACAAAGCATGCTTAACATCAGGATTCTTCCCACTGAGCTCCATCAGCGTTCTGTATACACGACTCTGGGCCCAGACACTTTGGTCTTTTCCCGATCTTGGGGGAAAAAATTAAACAAAACAAAAAAAAAGTATTTCAGTTTGTTTTTGTTTTTGTTGTTGTTTTTTTGCATAACTTGTTTTTCCAGATATGAATCAGTTCCTGTGCATTTACAAATGTTGACCTGCAGACTGATTAAAGCTTGAAACTATTTTGTGCTGTGTAAGATACAACATTAGAACGAGAGAAAGGTAACAGAGAGAGAGGGAGGAATAAAAACAGCAAGCAGAGAGTGATGGGAGGAAGAGTGAAGAAAACAGGGAGCAGCTGTTGCAGACAGTGAGGAAGAGAGAGCGGCTCGTTGTCTGGAAGTAAACAAGATACACACCGGTAATTGAGCAACCGTTGCCATGGCTACATTGATGCTGGATATCCACCCATACCCAACCCCAGACACAAGAACAGACATACACAACAGCAGCAATCAGGTTTAATCCTGTGCTTTGACAGAAGGCAGAAGAAGTGCAGCACTGACAACAGCCTTCAAATGAGCTTTTCCTTCCAAACCTGACTGATTCAGTTTGTCTCTCTGTTGTGTTACTGAGACGGATGCAGTCGGCCCTGTGGTTTGTCTTTGTTTGTCTGACTGTGAGCAGGATATCTCAAAAACACATTTCAATACGTTGGCAGAAAGTTAGCTTGTTTAGCTCAATTTGTGATGTGGATCCTGGTGTTCTTTCTGAGATTTCTTGGGGTAAAGTTATGAGTTTAGTACTTACTGCGAATCCATTCTACAAGCTTTGTACTCACCAAAGCAATGGCTGAGTTCAAGGAACATGTTGATGTCACTAAAAACTCTACCGATATACACTGTTTTCAGACATCACTGTCACACTTCGTCTTTGTGTGTGTGTCCACTGTGTTGCAGTTGTATTTTCTAGGCTGGGTCTACCTTTTTTCCATCCCTGGGATGGCGGGATGCCCTTAACTCAAATGATGGCCACAACTATAAGAGTCTAACCTCATGAGCATAAAGTCAGCTTTTCTCTTTTTCTCGGCTACTTTTTGTATTAACTTTAATTTGAATGGAAAACAATAGCATATATATCCAGTGACTGTGTATCACAAAGCCTCTACTCCAGATGCCTATAATTAAAACAACAACGATAAAAAAATGTGTTTATGTAAGCTGCAGGGCATCAACCTTCTTGAATAGGATAAAAGAAATAGTGTCTATCTCTCTGCTGTGTTTATCTTTGAACAACAAAAAAGGTGACGAGTGTCAAAGTGTTGGCGCTGAAATTCAGAAGGCATAGAAAGTCATGAAAATGTCAACGGCAACCAAAACGACGAGGGGGCAGGGGACAACTGAGCCCACCACAGACACAGTGACAGCAGGATATGGCAGCAGTGGTGTGTGTGTGTGTGTGTGTGTGGGGGGGGGGGGGGGGGGGGGGTGTCCAGGAGGCTTTAAACACTTCTTGCCTGATTGTCAAGTTAAATAAAGATTGTCGTGCGCCAAGCCTATTGTCCATAACTGACCCCCACCGCCCAAAAAAAACCCTGCCTCACCCTCATGCCTCACCCCCCAAACACACACACAGACAAAGACTTCAATCCCCCGCGTCTTTGTCTCCAGAAACAGGAGGTGTGGTCGTTTTTCTACAGTTAATGAATTGGCGGGGCCACAAGGGCCAAGCGGAGGCACGGGTCATTCATTCATTTAGCCCTTTAAGCCTCCTTAGCCCACTTCGCCCATACACACACATACATGCACACGCACACGCACACGCACACGCGCACACACACACACACACACACACACACACACACAGATTACACGCATCATAGCACAGAGATACACTAATATCAGTGCTGGTGAAGTGAAATCACAAATTTTACTCACATGAAAAATATATGTCTCTACTTTTTGAAACTCTTTCTTAATGTTCACAAACACACATCCAGACACCCACACAAACACACACACATACACACAGCTCTATAGTCCTGGCGTCTGGTGACACAATAGCTTCTGGTAGCAGCTGGTCAGCAGTAGCCATAGGAGTCACATACACACAAATTGACACACATGCAAGGATGCAACATGTACAAGCCCCTGCATGTCTAATGACGTGCCAAGACGACATAAGAACAAGAGAAGACAACTTGACTGGCCATCTGCGGCATGGAGGCCATGTGGAACATCTGCGCCAATCAATAACACACTCACTCTCTCACACACTCACACACACACACACACACACACACACACACAAACACACACACACTTATGCACAAAGGCATGCATGAGTAAATATATTAACCCATGTAGGCATGTTGACAAACTCAACATTGTAAACAAGGGTGAATAAAATATAAAGAATTATTTCACCATCCTCCAAACTCTTAACATTATGTGTTGCTCTTAGCAGAGTCCTGCGTACAGCCCACAAGCCTGCTTTGCTGTAAACAAATGCATATGTTTAATTTTTTTTTTTTTTTAATTCTGTTGCTTATTTGTTAGATTACAGAGCCTTGCAAGTTTCAAGAGTATGTTTTTGTTTTTTGTTTTTTTTTTCATTTGTCGGCATAAATTGGAAACCCAGGCACTTACTGTCCACTTACTGTCAGGGAGGGGGCAGAGGTTACAGGTTGCAGTGTCTTCCCTGGTCTTTAGGGAGAAGCACCCAGAGTGTCAGCGGCAGGCTGGCCGCTGTGATTTGGTTTTGAGTTGTGTATAAATACAGAACAGAAATAGCAATAGCAGCACACACATCACTCCCATTTTCCACGAGTTGAAATTAGGACTGGGCGATATGGCAAAAAATAAGACCACAATAATTGTGCCATACTGTTCACCATCAATATTTATCAGGACATATAATATGATAATGTTGCCAGTTTGAAGAGTATCCTGATAATAACTGAAGCCTGAAGAAACCAGAGGGCTCATTATTATTAACATGTGTGATCTATCCAAATAGAGGAAGAATTTCCAAAGCTTATCATCGTGATGAACTTAACTTTTATTGCCTATCGAGATCGTCTTATGGTCCAGTCCTAGTTGAAATAAAAGAACTAAGACTTTTCTCTGCTCATAAAAGGCTTATTTCTCTCAAATTTTGGGCACATGTTTTTTTTAGAATCCATGTTAGTGAACACAAAATAGTCCATCTACCAGACAGGTGTGGCATTTCTAGATGCTGATTAAATAGCATGACTATTGCAAACTGGACAGTGGTGTAACCTGACACATCAGCATACATTAACCCGTGATATGTGGGTGCACACACAAACAACAGTCAGGCCACGGACACTCTACATGATCCTGTTGGATTTAATACAGTTCATTTCAGTTTTCTGATTTTGTTCCTTCAACAGCACTGTATTATCTTTGACATTACACATTTGTCACACTAATAATAATGTTCAAATTATTTTGTAATGAAGTCAATCTTGAGACTCACTTAAAGCCAAATTACAAAAATTTTAACTGTATGACATATATCCATAACAAGCAATCCTCAGTAAAACAAATGCACAGAAATGTCTGGAAATAAAATGCTAATCATATTTCCTCTGGCAAATTGTTGCACTAGGATTCTGGTGGGACTTTATGTAAAAGAGAGTAAATGTGACAGTGTGCTGTGGCTTATAAAGACATCAGTATTTGGTGAAGAGGAATTGGATTACTTAAAAACACACACACACACACTGGATAGGTACTTTAGTGCGCACGCACACACACACACACACACATCCCACTTCTGGGAAACACCTGCAGCCATGATTGTTATTCTGGGGAACAGAGCACATGTGCTAGAACACAGTTCACACATCCCTTAACCAATTAGACTAGAGACTGCTCACACATTCACTCTCTCTCTCACTCATACACACACACACCTATGCTTTAACAAAACAAGTCTGGAGTCTCACTCCTTTCATTAGGACTTAATTAACAGATCAGGAAGAGGCAGCTGAGAGGAATGCAGAGACATTTAAGAGCCAATGCAACTGGTTTTGGAAAATACGGACTGACACTGGAAGTGCATTGCGATGTGATTCATGAGTATAATCCTGTGGTTAATCATGAGTGATAACAGCTGTCTTTTCAGTATTCACATGCTCTGTAAATGAACACATTGCACATTTAGTTTTGTAAGTTAAAGTAAAACAGCATTCGAGAGACTTGGATCTAAACAAGGCTTAAAGCCTCCGAGGATTAATCATCCCTCCAGACTGCAGTTTTCACAACAATACTGTTCAGCTTTACACCTGAGTCATTTGGTAGGACCCAAAGATGCAGACCAGAGACAGAGATATAAAAGGAAATACAATTTATTTTAAACACAAATAGTGTAACAACAAAAAACGCACTCATAAGGAGTGGACGATAAATAACAAGAGGCGCATTTAAAAGGAGTGGGAGAGAAACAAAGGGAGCTCCGATGAAACAGGTTTGAGGCAAGGCATGAGCTGAAGCAGGAAGACACTGAAACACAAAGCACACTTCAAGTGGCAGTCCAAAAGCAGTTAGCATTAGCAACTCACGAGGAGAGGACCAATGAGACGAACAAAGACACCACCAGGGATTCAGAACAACCCGGCAACAGGTAGCAGAGAGCTCTCTGCTTTTATTCTGTGCCTAATCAGGATCATGCGCATCAGGTGAACACTTGAGGAGGCGGGGCTGACTGGGTGTAGGTGAACACCCAGCTAGACAGACGGAGGGAGAACAGACAGGCAACAATAACACTAAGGAAAAGAAAAGGAGACACAGTGGGAGAAAAACAGGTCTGTAGCATTGGAACAAATACAAAAGCAGTGGACAGAACAAACACCATAGTGAATTTGCTGTTCAAAAAGCCTTAGCAATTGTGCAGCAAAAAAATTTAAATGTCCTCTGGGTGGTCCCACTAGGAAATAAAATGGGTTCATTCACTAGAGAGCATATGAGATATGAATGATCAGATTCTGATATTACTGATATATATGTATATATATATGGATGCATCCTCTGGGGAATAAGAAAGTACTCAATAAATTTCCTAATCTATTTCATGCTGATATTCACAGGTTAGTCTGATGGTGGCACTATATTTGAGGACAGGGGCTCAAAAACATCATTAATGATCCTCTGGAGACCATGAGTATGAGGATTGAGGAGTGAGGATACACAAGAGCAACCCTCCAGAAAGTCTTTAACCCCCAGACACGCCCCCTTATTGGATATCAGTTATTGATAGATAGACAGAATATCAATAAACACAGACACAAAGTGTGGCAGATCATACACACATATTGTGGAGCTGTCCCGCTCATAAATCCTTCTGGGAAGGAGTTCACAGGATTACCAGTATAATTATAATTAGCAGTATAATTTTAATTTCACTTGTTCATCATTCTATCTCTGTAATTTGGACACAGAATTGCCAAAAAAAAGACAGATACCTCCTAAAGATCTTCATGGCTGTCAGCAAAAAAGCCATAACAAGAAGATGGCTCAACACAGAACCTCCCACGGTTAATCAGTGGCAAGCCATAATTAAAGACATCCAAATAATTGAACTACTGACTTTTAGTCTCAGACTACAAAGGGATAAAGGTGATGCCCTACATATATGTGCATATACTGTTTGTTTGTCTGCTTTCTTTTATGTTGTTTCTTTGTATCAATAAGGACACTACATGGTTAGGATTTGAATCAAACTACTTTTTTTCATTACAAAGATGATGCCCATGATCTGTACGAAAAACCTTGAAAAATAAAGTATAAAAAAAAAAGAAAAAAAAGAATGCAGGTTGTTATTCATGTGCAGGTGTCTGTTAAACAGGAAACAGGCTCCAAAACACTGCTGTTCTGGCAGTGATAACTGCATGTGTATTATTAATACATGCACACACACAAATGCATCAAATGTTGCTACAGCTGCTAAAGCCGACTGACAGCTAGCTGATCCAGTAATCAGCTACTGCCGTCATCAGAAGTGGATAACGCTTCAAGTGCCACAGGTTTGGGATGAACCCTTTAATTTGATCATATCCACTCACTAATGGCATGGGATGGCTTCTCTAAATTCAGAACAATTCTAAAGTTTGAAGTTTTGTGAGTGTTGAGATAAGTTCAGATTAGCAGACAAAGACAGCAGTGTCTGAAGATAAATGGACTGAGGAAGATGATGGTGTGAGACAGGCAAGATAAAGGAAAGAGAAGATGTAAGACACAGACACTGGGACTATCAGTGATGCTGAAGCGTGCGCGTGTGTGTGTGTGTGTGTGTGTGTGTGTGTGTGTGTGTGTGTGTGTGTGTGTGTGTGTGTGTGTGTGTGTGTGTGTGTGCGTGTGTATAAGTGTGTGTAGGTGGTTGTGTGACCTATATGTGTCACTGCAGAGTGTAGGAGACCCCTGGGCTTTGGTTATATTTGGTAATCACACATGTCAACTCAACCAGCGAGGAAACAAACACACACACACACACACACACACACACACACACACACACACACACACACACACACACACACACACACACACACTGCCATCTTGTAAGTGCTCTGGTATAGTGCTCCAAATTTGAATACACCTGATTTAGTTAATCCTCCTCTTGTCCAAACTGCAGGTCAGTTGAATCCAAAATGTTTTGTTGAGCATGTTATGTATTATTGGACATACAGCTATTCTCAGGTCATTCAGCCAGTCATTACACGCTTTACAATTATCTGCCTGAAAAAAGACAAATGGCAATTACAACAATTTTCTATCCAAAATGATAACTTTGAACAGACCTTACCAAACTTCATTCATTCTACAGACTCCCTCTCGATCTTTAGAAAATACTAAAGACCAAGCTCTTTACTTGACACCTTCTTTCTTACAAAAAAAAACTCTATGCACTCCAAACATTACCTCGTAGCACCTATGTCCAGTTGGACCAGAAATCAGTGTTATGGCACTTACTCTTGTTGTTCTTTCCTGTCTAGAAGCTTGCTTGTGATGTATGAAGATCTCATATGTACGTCACTTTGGATAAAAGCATCTGCCGAATGACCAATTGTAATTGTTGTAATTGTAACAGAGAAAACAGTAGATTTCACCTTAACTAGTCAGAAACTATTCCATCATATCTCACCATTCCTTATAGTTCATTGATGGGTCAAAGAAGCATTTCTTAGACCCATCAAGACACTTTGCAAGGAGGAAAGGTGGAGAGGAGGAGAGAGGATTTCTGTTTAATGACATGAAGCCTTATCACAGCTAAGCCATAGTCTTACCAAAGAAACACTATTTCAGTTGTAAGCCATTCTTTAAGTTAGTTTGCAGTAATGACTGCCTGCTATGAAGTATGTTGATAGCAGCATGTTAATAGTTAATTGTGGTTTATTACAAATGACTTGCCTAATTTAAAACGCTGGCTAAACAATGTTTGGGTTGTCTTGATATGTAACTTTAAGAAACACCTGCCGGCCGCAGAATAAGCCCTGGTGGGAATATTACAAGGACATTATATTGATTTTCCTTGAGGGTTCCATATAGAGCATTGCTCAACTTTGATTTAGAGCATATGAGGTGGTGAGAAACAAAATGTTTCTGCACACATGAATGGACCGTGGTCACCAGAAGACAGCATATATAATCTGACTGAGTGCTGCACAACGCAGAATTACATTACATGTGTCTGATGTCTGAATGGCATTAGGTGAAGGATCAGTCTATTAGGGCTGACCTCTATCACTCACACACTGTTAACCTGTCAACACTGGGCCATGGCTGTTTATGTGTGTGTGTGTGTGTGTGTGTGTGTGTGTGTGTGTGTGTGTGTGTGTGTGTGTGTGTGTGTGTGTGTTGAAGGTCACAAGCTGAAGTGATTGTGTGTGTTTAATGCCCTTGACTCCTCTTCAGTCCCTACCCTACCTCCGATTTTGACCTGCCATGCTCCACTGACTTCAGATTACTGTATACAGAGTAACTGTTCACAACACTGTAGGCACACACACAAACACACACACACACACACACACACACACACACACACACACAAGTAATCAAGTTTGCAACAGATTACCTTGTTGTTTATATTAGAGGTGCAGTCAAGTGTGAACTGTATGCATGCATCTGTGTACAACAGGAAGTCAGCAGGAAGACAAAGTGCACTCAGAGACAGGGAACACAATTTGTTCAGTGAGTCTTATCTGAGAATTTCTTCAGAGCTCTGATTGGCTCAATGGCTCCAACAACAGCTTTTCTTATGAGCTGAAGTAACAATATCACAATTTATTCACAATTTATTTATTCATTCAAGTTCAATATCAGTGGATACTGAACTGCAATATCAATATTCCCTATGTGAAATTATGTGAACTCATTCATTGCCTTGCTTTGCCTATTATATAGTTTTTTTATTTATCATATCTGGCTTTTTTGTTACTAATGCTATTTACTACTGCATTATCCCCATTGCTGCCATAACACTGCACACACCCAGCTGTGGGATTAACGAAAGATTATTTTATCTGAATGTAACACGTTAATGTTTGTCTTTCATTCATCCATTCGAAGTTACACACCAAGGCCAGAGCAGTGCTGAGGACGGGACATGTTTTAAAAAGTACAAATTTCATCCTAAACTAAAAGATACCGGCGGGTTGTTAGCAAGGTGGTGTTTCACCAAGAGCCTCCAGAACAGCTTCCGTGCTCCTTGTCTTGAAGGGATGAACAGCATTCTTCCAAAACATTTTGCATCATTTAGTATTTTGATGATGGCGGTGGAGGGCACTGTCTAACATGTTGCTCCAAAATCTCCCAAAGGTGTTCAGTTGGATTGAGATCAGGCGACCATAGAATATGAACCATTTTCATACTCGTCAAAGCAATCAGTGAGCTGTATGGAAGCATCTGCAGGCATAATGTTTCTTCTCTTACCGATCCCATTTTTCCTTTAATTTTTCACCTGTCTATCAATTATCTGAAAATTAAAATTCCTAATAATTGATCTTCATATTGGTCCTATAGGTCACAATCACTGTATCAGTGTATATTAGTTTGTTACTGAAAAGTACTGCACAGTACTGTATGTGAAAACTGGTGACTGAACAGTCTAGCTGGACAAGTTTATGTACTATACCCACTCGATTTTGTTTAGAGAGCACTACAATATTTATCTTTAACCCGAACCCAATGACCTTCACTGTTATGTCGATGAACTTCAGCGTGGTTTATCACGATACCATGATAAACCATGCCCTTATAAGCAACTATAATCACACATCAATCAGTGTGTCTGTGTCTTCATACTTGCTTCCGCTCCAGCTCATCGCATATGTATTCCTGTCTATCTGTGTATTCTAACGTCCCAATCATCATTCGAGCAAAGAAAATTCTGGGTTCCCATTTTCCTCTGGACTATGACCTTTGAGGTGATTGGCCCTCCACCCTGACTAGGACACAGCCCTGTCCAATTAAATTAGTGAATAGCCTGGGCTGGCTAAACTAAGCGCATTGAGATAACGAGAGCCAGGGGATAATTGGTGGGCGAGGACCACAGGAACAGACGGGTGACCTCCGGACAACTCATTGGCTTTCATCTCTCATCTCTTCCTACATTCATCTTCCACTCTCTCTCTTTTCTTCCGTCTCTGTCGCTTTATTCTGCCATTCATTTGTCACTTTGCATTTTTCAGCCTGTCTCTGTATGTTGTCAGAGTAAATAGGTTTTGGAATCTTGAATGTGCATTTACATGGCTGCATACATTTAGCATGTTGAACAAAATACATGGGAGAGAAGTATGTCCATTTTACGCGTGTTTTCATCTCTCACCAGCCAGACTCCATTAATGTCAGTTGTTTGGGAGACTGAGATGGGACTGCCGCAGGGGGAACAGTTAGACTCAGTATACCATTAAGTATTGCCCAACAAACGCACTTCAAACAGAAAAACTGGCTTTCTGAATGCTTGCTGGGAAACCGTACAGACGACTCACCAGTCGGCTCTGACTCACCCTGATGATCAGTCTGGCGAGAACAGATGATGATGCATTTCAAATTTAAGGTGAACAATTCCTTTAAGACCAGCTTCACCTTGAAATATCAGCCTGCAGCAGCATTACAGGATGTGACTGCACACTCACAAAATGACAGTGTAAGAGCCCTGGGACCCTTTTCAGAATCAACCCTGAATTCATCATTGTTTTAATTATCAATGAATGGAAAAGGGTAATATAAAGTAAATATAAAGTAAGTAAAGGAATCACTGAGAATTATCACCAAATTCTGCAGGTCAATGAAGATTTTAGCTTGTTTTAGCTCATGGTTTTGGTTTTACAACACATTTACTGTATGGTTCAATATTAAATTATCCACTGTATATTACCTGGCCGGCACCAAAAGTTAGTTACTGTCAAACACAGCAGGTTGCTTTAAGCAGTCTATGCAGTTTGCTCATACGTTAACCGTAACAACTTTACAAGCTTATTAGATGTCCTAGTTCTATGTCTGTCAGCTTGTTTTAATATTTTTATTCCCCCTTGCAGCCAAAAGTGTATCAGTGGAGTTTCAAACTATTTCAACACATTTCGTTATATTAAAAAATAGTGTTCCACTGATTTAACATTGCACTGACTATAACATTGGACCCAAAATGCTATATGCTAACTTTATACCCCCCCCCCCCCCCCTTTTTTTTTTTCTTTGTTTGGTTATGTTTTTTGAGTTTTATAGTGACGTCACTTGAGGACATTTATCACACACACACAAAATACTTTATACTGCTTTCATATTTGTAGAAGTACTCTCAAACAAAAACCAACTTTGATGTGTAAAATTTGTGCACTGTTCTTTAACTTCTAAAGAGTGAACTAATTCTGAAATTAAACTCTGCCAGAGTCTTTTCATTGTTCCTTGATTATTCTAATTTTGAGAAGTTTCTTACTAAACCATCATGAAAATTCTACCTCTGTGTGGAAGGATGTATGTGCATGTGTACTGTAAGTTAACGTAGAAATCTGTGTTTAATGTTTCCCTACCTGCTATCGGCAACTGATATATATCATCTTCTGTTTGTTACATTTAAGGCCGGGCCATACTCTCAATGCTTTTAATTGACATTTGCAGAAAATTGCTTGGTTGTTACAGCAGTTAAAGCAGTTACTAGTTGGTTACACAGAGAGAAACATGTAAAAGTTGATGCAGAAGAGATGACCTCACAAAACAAGGAGTGATCAAGTCTTTTCATTTAGCAGGAAAAGAAGAGATAAAAATAAAATCAAGAGGGACAAGAGATTACCGATTTGAGCATGTAACCCAGAGTGCATTCACACAGATTGCCATGACAGCTCCCTGCCGGAGGGCAGAATGACCGTCTGTCACTCACAGCACTGATACACTCCCTGTGCACATATGAATACATAATGAAGATACATGAACACAACTAAGAGGGCTCACATGCACATACACACACACACACACACACACACACACACACACACACACACACACACACACTGCAGTCCCTTGTGACTGACAACATATCACCACTGATAGACCAGGCGAACAGATTAGTCATCAGATTAGTTGCTGAGTGAATGAACCAACCTCGCTCCAAATTAGCTCAATGGCCTCTTTACTGTGTATGAGGCACTTCAGTAATTATGCACAAGGCTTAAACTGGGATTAAGACCTTAATTAATCATTGTCTGGCCTCCATGTTGAACTTGGTGATTATGGTTATATGGAGAACACCATGGTCTTGGTTCAGATGTGTTCAGTAGCAGTAAGTCCTCAGACCATCCCATAGTTACGTTATTGGTAGGTAATGACCAAGTGGCTGTAACAATTAAGACAGGAAGTCAAGTGGCGTAGTATAAAGAGCAATAAAGTACACGCATGGAGGAGGTCATGGCCAAACGAACTCAGGACTTTACCCCAGAGACTATGTCCCGTGTGAAACCAACGTTGACTTATTTTAACTTACGTAACTTATCTTACATCACATACATAAGGGAAGCCAACTTACATACATAACTTAATTACATAAAAAGTCATTTTAGTGAAACCTAACCAAACTGCGACTGTTTCACAATGCTAACCACATGTTTAAAACTGAGACTGTTTCACAATGCTGAATAATAGTCACTGGATGTAACTCCAGTTCTACGAGTACATGTGCCTGTTGTTGGTACTCTCCAACAGTCATATAAGTTATTTTGGGGGCCATTGACAAAAAGCCTATTGTGTTGTGTCTGTATGAGGACTTGTTGGAAGAACAATAATTAGAAATGGTGTTGCCAAGTTTATTTCCATAACTGTAAACTGTAAAATGTCATGGTGAGGTCTTTATCATAATCTTTTTCATAATGTGTTTATGTTAAAAAATGTATGGCTCAGTGTTTTGTATTGATATCAGCCTCAAAAATAACTTAGAGTATCAGTTGTGCTAAATAAGCACATTTATTTTTTAGAGGGCAAAAAAAAGTTTGCTATTAGAATGTAAGGACAGATAATATGTAACCGTTATTATACTTTAACTCAAATTTTTGCCGCACTGCCAGATAAACGTCTAAGGATAAGATGGGACAGTCTCCTGGGACATTTTCTCCAGCTAACTATGTTCAAATGAATGAAGCAAAATTTCCATCTCAAGCTGTATTAAAATATATTTTTGGTTGCTGTTTTCAGCTTTGTGCCGAATCACTGACACTACATGTTTGAGATGTCATGTTGGTTTATCATCTGCTTTTCCTAAAAAGGCTTCTTTAAATGTTGGGGGTTAGGTTAATACCCCTTTTGTTTCTAAGGTTTTGCTACTTTTCAAATTAAGTTCTAATGGAGTGTCATAAGCTTTTGATAAATTAACAAAATGAACACCCTAGTTCCAGACATCGATATTGTCCAACAGAGTTGGCACATCTCTAGCTGTTTAGAGACTCTGGGGTTGTGGTCACTGGTGGCTGTTTCCCCCAGTTGGAGAAACAATCCACAAATCAGAGCTATGTAGGCAGGGTAAAGAACGTCATCTTCCTGTGCCAGAGACAGAATAATAGCTCAAGTCATTTAACAAATCTATAGAAAAACAGGCATAAAATCACACTGTGTTTCTTGGATTGCCATCAAAAACTTTGATGGTTCCAGATAACCATTGCCACAGCTTCCACGTCAACTGAAATGACGCTGGCAAGATTCCATGATTTGTTAGAGCAAAACAAAACAAAACAAACCTCCCAAATAGAGTTACAAAGTGGGAGGAACTTCTTCAGGCAACTGTGGGTCTGGAAGTAAACGTCCCACTCATTTTTCCTTAAATAATGTTGTGTGATTCACAATTGGAGCACTTATACAGATTAAATAATCAGTCTAAGATTTATAGCTGCATCTGAAATATGAAATATCTGCTTTTTTGATAAAAACTCAAAGATGCAAGCTAGAATTACTTAGAAAAAAAATGTTGTGACAGCTCTGGTGGCGCTCAGGATTCAGTTATAAGGGCTACTGTGTTTTGAACAATTCCCCTGTATAAACCTTTGCATTCAGACAGTAATCTAACATGTTTCAGACCTGCCTGAGTCACAATTGCTGTATTTTCATGGACGTAACAGTAGATTATTTAATAGATGCTAGAGAAAAGAAAAAGAAGCAAAACACATGGAAGTTTGCGATGTTGAAGCTGTGCGCTCACCTCTGCTGACTAAAGCCAGCTGAGGCTTTTATGCTCTGCAGTTTTCATTATGGACCAATCTCTGTGCTGAAAGGTGGAGTAAAGCACTGGAGACAACTCCACTCACTGTAAAAATAACTTAACTGATCTTATAATAGCTACATCAATGGCCTGTACTGTGCATCTTGTTCTGTGCAGCAGTATTCTCTACCTTTTTCTGACACTCTGTTACATTAAAATAGCACTTCTCAAGACCAGAAATATGCAGAGCTTGGCTCAACACATTCAGAGTTTTAACAGCGACAGCCTGCAAGAAGCACTGCGCTCACAGCTGCTGTGTTCACTGTTCCTGCTGACATGAATTCAAACAAGACGCATGAGGTTTTCTGTGAATGAAACACATGCAGTGGATTTTTGTTTTCGAGGTTTAACTCTGAATGTTGAGGAGAACAAATCAGCATTCTTTCAGCTTTTGGGGGGATCTGATGTCAACTTTCCATGTTATAAGGGGGTGTGACTCCCCATCCCCCTCAGTGATTGCATGCATGCACACCACTAATGGTGGGTGGAATTTAAAGATTGTGCTGAAAAAACAGATCTTACAGACTCATATTTAACTTTGGGGTCTACTTTGGTTGAACTATGGTGCTGCACTTTGTTAACAACTGCATTTGCTATTGTTCTGATTTGCACTCCTGACTGCATTCTTCTCCATGGTAACAGAAGGCTAATTGATATTGGAGTATTTAGAGCCATGTCAAAATGACAGACAAAACAGGGCTCCGGTCACATGGTCTTTATAGCTTAGGATGGTTCCTGAGTGTAGGATCTAAGTGGCAGCCATGATGAGAGCTGGTCAAATTCTCTAAATTCTAAGGAAAGTTGCTTCAGTGCATCCTTTCTTACCTCCTTTAGCACAGGGTACACTGAACCATGCAATTGCAAACAGAAAGGATATAATTCTGTCCCACAATTCCTTGCAGCAGCAACATTTAAAGTGGTAGCCATTGCATAATCATGTCCCCTATTGTAAGTGCAGTCAGATTCTTTTAGCGCTGCAGTTCTCTTTTCCAAAGGACTTCTTCATATCTTTCCTTGACCCAATGACATTTTCCATCAAGGTCAAGGAAAAATGCTTTGGAAAAGACATAGGACATATGTTTTGACTAGTCAACCACAGCCCATGATTTCCCAAAAAACAAAGTTACAATATTTGAAACTAAGGTTAAACTATATTGTCATATTACCCAGGAGAGTTCTGTGTTTCTATATTCAGCAACATTGAGGATTTTGTTAAAAAAAATTTTCAAATCAGAACACAGAACCAAAACGCAAGTCTACAGAAAACGTGTAATATCAAAGTAGTGTCAACCTGAATGAATGAAATAAAACAGCTGCAAAACACCAATTTTCTCTCTCAGTTAATGTCTACACTTTTTACCATATTTGAACCAAAAACACGATACATTTAAAAGTAAGCATTTTACAACTTCATCTACAGCTGAGAAGGTCAGACGTATTCATATTGTTGAACAAAATGTATAATATTTTTTGGCTTGCATGAACAATAAGTCTCATATTTTACAAGAAATGAAATCCTGTACAGGGAATTATAGTTGCTCATAGAGAGCAGCTTTTGACAAATTTACACAAACTAATCAATATCATTTTGATTACTGTGGAGTTATCACATGTCTGTTTTAAAAGATACTATAGAGTGACTCTCCACAGCTGAGCACCGAGTAATCTGAGGAGCATTCAGGCCCTTTTTCTAAAAAGCAACCTTGAAATTAGTTGCAGAGCAGCTGCTAAGCAGACTGACAGAAAGGCAGAAGACTATTAGACAAATCAATGGATGTCATTTTCTGACCAGAAACGAAGTTGACTCTAATAATGGCTAATTTACACGTGTCATTTGGTTTGGTAAAGCGTTGTATTACACATCCAGAATAAAACGAAGACATGGGATACACACACACACACACACACACACACACACATACATATATATTCACTGTGGTGCTTGAGTCAAATGAAAGGGAAATCAGGCAGACAAATCAGGTCTGTAGTGAAAAGGCATTCAGCCTCAAAAACACACTGAGAGCTAACAAGGACTGCAGATATGTGTGTGTGTGTGTGTGTGTGTGTGTGTGTGTGTGTGTGTGTGTGTGTGTGTGTGCGTGTGTGCGTGTCTGTGTGTGTGCGTGCATGCATGCATTTGCTAATAGAAAACAGTGTGAGCTGTGAGCTGTAGAAGGAAGCCAGGAAGCCAGGACTTACAGTATCAGAGAGACAACTCTTTTGTATCCCTAAAACAGCTAAATGGAGAAAATCGGAACAATGAATGCATCTTCATGTTCATGTAAATGTGCATTTGTTCTGCAGATGCAGCTTTGTTGAATTTGGCAGTGTTTTTCTTTTTTTTCTGTTAAAATTTGAACAGAGAGCATCTGTGGCCTGAACCAATCCTGACCTCTCAACCTGAAAAGAACTAATCACATCTGTACAAAACAGTCTGAATGACAGCCACAGCCTGGGTTAGGGTTAGAGTCAGAGTTACCCCCTAACCCTAATCTCCTTTTTGAGTACTCAAAATCCATGCGAGTATTAAAGAATTAGCAAAGCAAATATCTCAGAATGGCCTCTGTCGTGCAGAGACAAATGGTCTTTGTAAAATCCGTCTTCATGATACTAGAAACCTTTGTGCAGTGTTTTGCTGTTTGGGCCTTCAGAGTCAAGGGTATTGCTCAAACTTCCTGGATCGTATTTCAGCTTGCATTTTTTGACTCTGTGCGTCTCTCAGTCCAAACACTCTCAAACACACTCGTCTTTTGAACTTCCCAACGTCTCTCATTGATATTATATATATATAATGTGGTGCATGAAATGACCCACAGCCAGCACATCATCTTCCTGATGTATTTTACCACTCTCATCACTGATTTGTAGACACAGCACCTGCTCTTTTCTGCTTTTCACCAATTCCCTCCATCTTTCCATTAACCTCCCTCTGATATCCATATCTCATCTCTTCCCCAATCTGTTTCTTTTTTACAAATCAGCCCCCCTCCCCTCCCCCATCATTTCATCATCCCCCTGTCTTGTATTCATATAATCAGACACCTCCTCCCCTCCATCTTGATTTGGTCATTTTTCCTCTCCCTCTCCTTCAGCTTTTCTCTGCGTCTCTCGATAACTGCCCCCATCTTTCTCAGTCCTCTGTCCCTTCTGTCCGCTGTTGCTGTCTTTCTCAACCCACTTTCAAGGCGAAACAATAGAAACAAAGAGGAGTGAGCCCCTGAGGCGCTGGGAGGGGATGTAGATCGCAGGGCCAGTACAAGTATCAAAAGACTGCTCCCCACCGAGAGAGAGGGAGAAACAGAGACAGAGATAGAGAGGGGGAGCACTACTGCCCATCTGGTGAGGTGCTGAAAGGAAAGAAGAGGGGTTATAGAACACGGTGACAGACTGTAGAGACAGAGTGAGGTGATTGTGGTGTGTGTGTGTGTGTGTCTGTGTGTGTGTGAGTGAGTGTGCGCACAACGACATGCTCAATTCTCCCTTCCCCACTCTATGTCTTATGGTCTGCACTGATTCAATAGGGGTGGGGAATAGGAGGAGCTGCTGGTTCCACAAGTATTTATTACCACTGTAAATTTCTTTGAATGACATCTGAAAGGTTCCTCAACACAGAAATCTCCTGGATAATTGAATACAATGGGTTTATGTTGTGACATATTTCAAGTTCATTTCCATCAGTGTGCTATGGCAGAGGGTTTTATGCACAATTGCATCCATCAATGTCAGCCTCTGTTGCTGTAGAGAAGAGGATGCCAAACAGAAACACAAATCAGAGCTGAACACTGAACACTGTAGCTGTTTCACCCAAACTGCCAAAATCTAAAGTGAACTGGTTGAAGGGAAAACTACCATTTATTACAACTTGGGTCTTGGGACTTCAAAGCTCTGGCCATCCATTCACTTAGTTACAACAGTATAAGAGATAATTGAGAAACCAAAATGAGGCAACATTGTTGAAAAATGGTTTGATAAAAGTACTTTAGCCTTTACAGTGAAACTGAAGCCTGGTAATAAGCCTTCCCTGCACAGGAAAACTGTCTCATGGTGGTCAAAATAGAACCTGGACGTTGGTCTATAAACTGTGATGGATGATGTTTAAAACATTCTGTTTGAGTGATGATTTTGCATTTGTTTCCTCTCCAAATAAATTTAGCTAACTGGATTTTCTGTCTATTTTGATTGGCCAAGAGTATTTCCCCACAGGACTTCTTTTCAGCATTGGCTATTTAGCTTTCCTATAAGGAACTGAATGTCTTATTGGTTCCCTATAGAGCGAAATCTTTACCTTCAGCTCAGGACAAGCACAACCTTAAGCTCAATAATTGGATGTTCCTTAAGGAAATGCCCTAGTAAAGTTTTTTTTTATGTTCAATGGCTTGTAGCTTTGAGCCAGATATTCTCTAAAACACTTACTCTTCTGTATTTATGTACTTAAGGTTGAACGAACCAGGTTTCATGTCCATCCAAGGCCTGGCCCGCTTGCTGCTGTAGGCCTCTCTGCTTGACTTCCTGGAGAAGCTTCATTTCTTTTACACTTTTTTCTCTGTTCTCATAAAGTAAAATCCAGACATTGATCATTATTGTTAACTAATGTTGTGACTGTGAGCAAACATTAAACAATAACCATCCCATACGGATACATGTATGAGATAAAAGTCTGAACCTCCATCCACAATCACTGCATTTCACTGGCCCTCTGTTTTGTATTCCCACCATTCACTTGTTCATCGCTCTGTGTTAATGGCCTCACCCACCTCCTCGTCTGGCTGTCTGAAGTGAAGCCACCACAGTCAGAAGATAATCGAACTGGAGGGGAGACTGTCACTCTTTTACAAATGGATGAGAAGCTCCTTGACACCCTTGTTTTCACACAGTATTTTTGTTTTTCTTTCACAAGAGCAGAGACTACAAAGATGAAGGTTAACTGGTATGTATGTTTTTATGTCTTCCCCACCTCCATTAAAGAGCAGTGCACAGCCTTCCCCCTGAGCTTTTCTATGGGACCTTCAGGACTGTCTCCCACCCAGTGGATGAGCTGGTCCTGAAAGGACCGATGGGCCCCTCAATGCCCAGAATAACTCTTCCACTTTCCAACCCTGTCTCTGTTATTTAGCATTGCTTAGCAGGTAGCGTTTCAGTGACACAGACGAGGTTAATTATGTATTATTCTGTTATTTTCTAATGAGGAATCAAAGGAAGGAAAACAGACAAAAAATGAAGAAACAACACTTTGGAAGGAGTGTCTGAGTTTCTCTTTCACTTTCCATGCCATTGTTACACATGGAGCATATCATGCCAGGCTCTATCAGCTGGACACACACACACAGGCATACACACATATACAATGCATTCAATGCTCATTTTTTCTACATTATGGTTCTTTCAAATTGCTGCACTGCACACAAAGAATGGACCACAGTAAGTCTTGGGGTTCACATGTATTGTGAGTATTGTACTGTGCGTATCTCTGCATTGTGTCTCTGTGTGTGTATTGTGTGGGTACTACAGCATATCAACACAGTGGATGCGGTGTTAATGTATGCCACAAGACGTTCATTGAATGTAGACACTGACAGTTTGTTGGTACTAAAGGAAAGCAGTAGAAAGACAGACTTGAGTGTTCATGTGGAACAGAGCTTTAAGTTCAGCTGTGTCCTGTATGTGGAGATCCCACTGCATCATGCCCTTAAACTGAAGTCCTCCATTTATATACAATAATGATAATCATTTCATTAATAATTTGATTTCTATAACTTTGAAGTTTTAAAGCTCAAACACCAACAGGAAGCTGAATTAAAAGCCCTGCAGGGCACTAGAATAAATTCAGGCATTGTATCATTCAGAAGAAGAAATGACATTACAAAGGGGGGTCGTTTATCATTTAACAATGAAGCAGTCCATTTGATTTGAAATACCTGTCAAGCATAAGGACAGACAACATGATAAGTTTCACATTCATAGTAGTTTTGCTTGGTTGTATCACCATTATGAAACAGTAAAATCAGCAACACGACATCTGCTAAATCTGTGTTTGCGTGTGTGTTCTCCAAGCCCTAGTTAGATTAATCACAGGGAATATTTACCTAATGATGATGATCTGCCTCTCTGTAGGAAAGAGGTTTTATAGAAGATCACACACACACACACACATACTCACACACACACACACACACACACACACACACACACACACACACACACACACTGACATGGCAAAATGGTGAAGCAGATAACCTCTGACATTCTCCCATCAGTAGTCATTAACACTGCCTGCTAATGGGCTCTGTGTGGGGGGCAGTGATTCTACTGATAATACTAATCTCAGATGTAGTATGTGGTCCAAGAGAACAAATTAAACACACAAACAAACACACACACACACACACACACACACACACACACACACACACACACACACACACACACTAACTTAATTTTTAAATATTTCCATTACAGTTGCTCACTTTTCTGAAATCTCCACAATGCTACTAAATAGCATCATCCATTCTATTCTCTCCTTTCACCTCCCCCTTTTGTAATGCACTGTATTCTGGCTTTAGTCATGGAGCTGTAGTTCAAGCTGCAGCTCCAGAATTCTGCGAGTCTAGTTAACATTCATCAGTATGGAAGAATTTCACCATCAAATAGCTGGTGAAATTCTCCCCTTGTATATTTTCCATATTCAAATGCATCAAAAAAACAAAACCAACACCAAATTGATTGTACTGCTGACATAAGTCAAGCAGTATGTATACGCTCAGCTGGATATATCTTATTCCTCTGCACCACAGAGCACCAGATGTTTCCAAAAACTATAAAAAACACATCAGTGGGCTATACTGTTTGGACTGGGTGATATGATCCTTCATTACCACGAATACACACACTGTAGTTTATTTTGCCTGAATCCCATATACACCATCCTGTTATCCATACTACCTGGAGCACCAAATGTGGATTAATCCAGTGCTGAAAATAGTCGCTTACAAATGCACTATTTTATGTTACTTTACAGTGTCCAGCTGTTTTGGGAAATTACTTAAGTTCTTTTTTTTTAATGAAACTATATATTTTGAGTGATTTATTAGATTTACATTATATACTTACTTTACTTCTCACAGTAAAGGAACTCTAATCAGCCAGGCAGCTGGCACAAAGTGACCATCTTTGTCTTTACATCTTTTCTATCAACAACAGACTTCCCGAACTCTGCACGTCCCAAACCACCTCGCTGCATGTAAACAACAATGGTTGGTGTGTTCTTACAGTGCAAAGCTCGCCTGAATGCTAGGGACAAAAAATCTGAGTCAAACTCAATGAGCCTTGAGAGTGTACTGACACTGTCATCATCATCAACATCATCATCATCATCATCGTTGTCACTCTCATCACCCTTAAAAGCATTCAGGTCACGATCATCAAGTTTCTCCTACTTTAACCCATTGCTGTTGTTTCTCTGTGTGTATATATGTGTTTGAGTACCAAACCCCACCCTTCCAATGTAGCTCTAAGGTGTCAAAGCCAATCATATCAGGTGGCAGGCTGGTAACACTGTTATTGATCCAGCAATGGGTTAACCGTGATCAATAGAGCTGTGACAGCTAGTCAGAGAGCAGTGGGAAAGCCCCGCAGCATTACTGCAGCAAGCTGGAAGGCTGTCTTTTGTTAACAGCTTTAGGTGTTTCAGATTCATGATGAAGACGGCCTTTTGTTTCAGACACCCCTCACCTGCCTGCCAGATGCACTTAATCAGCTGTAGGAAGACGCTCAGTGCAGTGACAGATGGGATATATAGTGGGAACAGCCCTTTAGGCATCCAGCTTTAGTTTCACTCAGACAGGTTAGAACAGAGCTGGAAGATGAGATGACACTCACAACTGTGTCCAACCGACGGTGTCTTTTCAGACATCTTTTTCTTTTACAGATTCTGAAAGAAAGAAAAAAAAGGCCCATTTACCCCTAATACTGTTAATATAAATGACCATGCCAGCTATTAGCAGAATGAATCTCACAGCTTTCGTCAACAACAGCAGTATACCATCTATAATTTAATTAGGTAACACTGACAAACTAATAAAGAACAGCAAAAACATAGAATGTAAACATATAAATATGCTAGAGAAAATGAAGGATAAATACATTATCCTCCATTCTTAATACAGAGGTGACTGGAACCACTTCTACAGAAACTTTGCTCGTTTGATCGTTACATCGATTAGGGAACTGGAATGTGCTCAGTGTGTTTCGTGACCATCTATTACTGCTAAAATACAGATAGGAATCATCCTCTCTTGAACATGAACAAAAAATATAATATGAAGACATGTTTGAAATCAAAAAGCAACATTTAGAGTTTACGCATGCAAGCTGTTTGTAGTGTGAATCATGGCACACAGTGACCAAAGAGAACCGAAACTGATCGATTAGCACAAAGTGGAACAGATTCGCACTCAACTAGAGGCGATGAAAGTGGACTGAGTTAATGGTTAAACATGCAGGCTTTTAATGGGGCTCAATTCTTCTGGATAATGCCAGCATCTGCTTCCTCTCTATAGCCAGGAGCACAGCGTCTGAGCAGTTTAGAAACTGTTGTCTGACAGGCTGAGCTCAGTGTAAATACAGAACGCAGGATTTCAATACATGAGCAGATGTTTGTCAAACATTTTAAAAACATTCAAACACACAGAAAGACTTAAAAAGAACACAAGAAGAAGATTTCAACTGGCTCTACTTGCATGTGTCTGCATTTGGGTCCTTTTCTCTTGTCCTAATGCGAGTGTACAAGCAAGAAGTCTTTTTTAACTAGATTCTTTCTAGATTTACTATATTTTATATATAGTGTACTATTTTTTAATTCAATTATTCAGCCACTTGTTTAGAAGCAAAAACAAAGGTGAATTTTATTCCCTATGAACAGAACAAATGAGCTACAAAGCTCCTGTTTAGCATGAATGTCAAATTATGCGGAAACTTAGAAGAGGAGAGTTTCTCCCAGTTTCTGTCCTTATCACATCTGAAAAGGCCATGATGCGTGACTTCTGCCCTTGATGCATATGCATGGCCTAATGCTGTGCAATGCTGCAAGGCACACACACAGAAATAGAGACAATACTGCAGAGCTCAAAATTGCAGCAGTGACACAATAACCGACAGAATCATCCTAGATTGAGGTTAAATTGAGCCTTCATAAGCAGCATTTATCATAGTGACATAACACATACACCTCACCATTATTCTCCTACTGTACATCCATTCAGCCTCTGGATACAGCTCAGTCAACAGAAAGCAAGGGAAGGAAAAGGGATAGAATATATAACAAGCTCTGTGGCCCTGACCTGTGATGCATCACCACTTCAATCACATGAAAGGACACCCTGTTTACAGTGTCTGCACGTGATAGATACACAACTAAAGACACAATATTTTACACAAAAAATGAGAGAACGTGAGCCTAAGCAATAAAGAGAAGAGACGGAAATAAATGAGGGTGAGACAAACTGAGAGAGGAGACAAACAAAGCAGGCCGAAACTTTAATTATCCTGATAACATCTGTCTGAATAGCAGCTTCTACACGCTCAGACATTTTGTCTCAGAGGATCAGATCTGCTGACTGTATTTTAATCTTAACCATGAAGCAGCTACATTTGGAAAGTAGCCTGTGGCAGAGCTGTTAGAATATCATCGACTGAACAGAGCTATGACCTTTGTCTTCCATCAGGCTTTCCTTACCACTCCTGTCTCTGTCTCCTCCAGCGTTAGACTGATATATGGGGCCATTATGGAGTTGAAAAAAGACGGATCTGGACCACTCACTGTGCTAAAGCTCTGATATGATGCAGTCTGGCTGATTCTGTAAATAATTTCTGAACTGATGATCTTTAACTGTCTGTATGGAATAATTGCAAATTAAATTCAATGTGATGACACATTAGAAAGAGATTCAGTACATTCACAGTCTCCTTCAGATTTGAGTGTCCTAGTCAGGGAGGCTCAGATCTTTTTTGAAAGCACCTATATATATCGGACTTAGGGCTAAATAGTATGTAAGTGCCTGAAATCAGCCTCAAGAAAGTCTGTGTTCAGTGCACTTAAACCCCAAGTACAGACACCTTTCGATGTGAACAGTGTAATTCTACGGCTGGATTATGGAGGCAGAGGATAAAATGATTGTGGCTGCGATAACTGACTTGTAAAATCCAGTCTCACAGAATTATAAACCACTGTTTTGGTGTCTGACAAGCTGTCAAACTAATGGATCTATGACTTAAAGTGGACTTCCTGGATCACATTTCCCCAGGTCACTAGTTGCCTAATACAGCACACCCCCACCATCGCAGAGTCTTGTATGTTTTCAACACAGTGCTGTTTTCGCTCTGACATTCAGATCACTGATCTCCTCAGAAAAACTGCTTTTACAGCTTTAAATGGTCATAGCATTTCATATCTGCTCCCTATGAGGATGGTGGTTAGTACAATGAGTGCAATATTATGTTACTGAATTATCATTTCATCTTTAAAATTTTATGGTCTGGTGATGTTTTTATATCAGTTTTAAGCTACATTGATCCAAGAATATCAGCACTGGAATCGTATCGGTCCAACACACACTCCTCCCTGTTTTCTATTCATCCAGTCGGAGGTCTCAGTGGAGACTGAGGCCTGGAGCAGTCCCAGACTCCAAGACGCTTCCCTACCTCCCTCCCTCTGTTCTCTCCATCCTCTATTTATCCTCTCCACCTGGCAGCCTGCCAGACAGTGCTGTGCCATCGGCCTTCACTCCAGACACTCACAATCTTTGTTTTTCTATTTTCATCTTTCCATCTTGGTACTATGTGCATCTGTCTCCCATTCCCTCTCTTACTCCTTTCTTACCCATCCATCTTCTTTTCTCTCTCTATCTGTCACTCCTCTCATCCTTCTGTGCCCTCTGAGGAAGGTTTAAAAATAGATGCTGCTGAAAAGCAAAAAATGATGGACACTTGAAGACACAGCTCAGGTAACCGAGAGGAACCGCAGACGAATGGGGCAGAGGGGAAAAAGGGGTTGTATTGAAGGACAGCTGCAGGGTCGGATGATGTAGTGCATGCAGCCGGGACAAGCTACAGCTACAGTGCTAAAACACACACCTGTCTGTCAAGAAAATTCTGGATTAAGTTTTGAAGATAATACTTAAATTGACGATTTCTATCATCTGCATCAACCTTCTGCACATCAAAGGCAGCCTCATCAGAAACAGAGGGTATTCAGTAAGAAAAGCAATGAGCAGATTCGAAAAGTCATTCCAAAATTGATTGTATGGTCTTAGGTCCATCCTGCTATCCAGTTTGCACAAGATGTAATGGTATTGCCCCAAATGGATAATGTGAGCATATATTAGCACTGATAACATTAACATTACATGTGTGAAATGGCATAAATGGTCCTGTGTGTACGTATCATTTATACATGTGGCCCCTGAATATTCTAAAAATCTATAGCAGCATTCACTGTTAGAAGTTGAACTGCTACAAGAAATTAAAAATCAACAACAGTTTTTGATGACACTCAAAAAACTACAACTCCCATTGAATTTGTCCAGTACAGCCGTGTGCATATGATATGTCAGCGTAACTGTTCCTCTGCTCTGTTTCTGTGCTTATCCATCATCTGTGACAGCCACCCATGCTTTCTCTTACAGTGCTTGTCGATGGAGCACTGAAAAATGAGTCAACAGCATGAAGCACTACAGAACAAAGGTTATGTTTTAGGTCTGGATTTTATGTAATTTACATTATTACAAATGTCAGTGTGATTTTGAACGAGGTTTTCTTAGTCCTGAAACAGAGCCTGGAAGCTTCAGTTTCATTTTGGCTCTGTGAAGACGCCTAGCTGAAGGATCTCTGCTCAGATGGAAACCCAGCCAATGGGAGCAACACAAGGAGGCACTTAGACCAGTCAACCTGGTTATAGTCATTCAGCAACTGTGGATTAAATGGAAAACCATCCCGCTATGTACTGTTGTCTGACTGAGAGGCTTTGTAGCAGTTCTCTCTGTGTCCCTCAGGCAGAGGCAGACTGGATTCTGACCTGCAGTTCAGACCACATTTGATGCCAGGTGAAGAATTAAAAGCCACCGTTCAACTCAGGAGGGCAGTTCTTCTAAACCCCATGCCAGGTGAGCAACACACACATATACCTACACAGACACGCCATGCCAGGTGATCTTAGCAATGCCAGCAAGCTTCCCTAATGCAGAATTAATTTATCCATCACTGGGCATGGCCCCGTCTTACCCACAATCCACCTGGCCTGGCTATGTCCCATCTGCACTGGCTGCTCCATTTAACTGAATGGGAGCCAGGAGAGGGGATCACTGGGAAATCAGCCATACGGCCTGCTTCTGCTGCTGTTTACTACATACTATGTACTCTATGTTCTGTGTTTTGATTAATGAAGGTTTTAAAAGGCCGATATTTATTTTTGTGCCAACATAACAGATTTCTAACTAATTTGTATGAATGTATTTATGTGTTTTCTTGTCAGGCTGGAACAGCCTCTGAATCAGCATGAATACCACCATGAGACACAAAAGCAGATGTTATACTTCGGGTGAAATGAATAACATCAGGATGTATGATTGTGTGGAACAAAGCAAAGGCATCTTCATTATTTCAGTGGGTTTAATAATAGCAGTGTGTGGCTTTTTTCCCCAGGTAAAAAGGCAAACAGTATGTATGTATGTATGAACAGAGATTATTTTCTAAATATCTGAACTGTAACTGGATGTGGAACTCTGTTATGGTTGCTCTTTGTGTACTTCACTAGTACCACACAGGAAACATACGTTCCATTCATGAGGAGAGTGCAAACCTTTCCTGCCTGCTTCTAAAGCATTAAGGAAAGGTTTGCACTGTCGTGAGATAGTGATAAACGATGTTATAAGTATGAAATGAAATGATGCAAAAATGCACCAAAACAGCTCCATGTTGGAGTGTAAATGTTCCATCTGTGTGTCTGTGTCTGCGTGTGTGTGCACTAAACACACAAAGTAACTTCACAAACTGTAGGACACACATGGATTCACAGTGAGTAACAGTGTGTATGGAGGAAACATGTTTTGTGTTCCAACACTGGCATCTGCTGACCAAAACCCTGAACTGCAGCATTCTTTAATTAAACAACTTCCTGCGGGAGCCCATCGCTTTCAGAGAGAAGCTTTAGGGAAATTACTACAGGATTACTGCTGCTTAAGATATTTTACATGCACATGGCCTCTTTCTTTTTCTATGATCTTATTCAAAGGGTATCAAACTCTGCTATGTAAAAGACCAATAAATGGATGTGGTTCAAAGGCCCAACTGTAAACTGCAGATTCCCATGAATCCTAGAAAACCTTGAAATACTGAATTGAAGCCAAACAGTCAGAGATCACAATGTGGCAAATTTGGACAAAATAGTCTGGAAATATGTTGGGTGTCTTAAAAATGTTTTAATGTGAAACACAATTATAAGCAGGTCGTTGGACTGTCATAGGTGTCACAAACATGAACTTGTTGAAAAGGCATTTTGTCTGTTACCACAGCCACTGGCAATGTTCTGTGATACAAACAGTTAAAATACAAATGAGTAACTAACAGGAATCAGTCATAAAACTCTCATCCCATTATGTCGCCACTGCACCTGTGTCTGGGAGTGTGTGACAGCACAATGACTGATCAAGTTTGATCAAATCTTGCTGTCAGTGTTAAAATAGGCAAACCAATATTGTGTAATCTTCAGGTAAGCGTGATGTCTGATATGGTGTAAGGCTGCCATGTCAACCCAACCATCACATCATGGTTGAATACTAGCATCCTAGCATATTCTAATTGTACAGGCCTGCACAATTAAAAGTCCAGTGTGGGGTATTAAGGCGGGATCTATTGGCAGAAATTGAATATAATATTCAGAAATATGTTTCATTACTGAAACGGAAAATGTGAATCATTGTGTTTTTGTTACCTCAAAATAAGAGGGAACAAGTCCTCT
Source organism: Chaetodon auriga (assembly GCF_051107435.1). Lineage (NCBI taxonomy): Eukaryota > Metazoa > Chordata > Actinopteri > Chaetodontiformes > Chaetodontidae > Chaetodon > Chaetodon auriga. The sequence goes on along the minus strand of NC_135075.1, from coordinate 2,980,573 downwards.
TCCACACAGTGTGCCATGTTTCTACAGTAACCCAGAAGGGACAAACCAAACAGTGACTCTAGAGAGCGCATTTTGTGCTTTTGCCATTTTTCGTGTTATTCACTGATGGGTGAGGTGAGGGGTATTCAGCTGGTTGCAATTTGCAACCTCAACACTAGATGCCACTAAATCCGACACTCTGGTCCTTCAAGTGCATACATGTGAACATGTGGTGAGATGTGGATCCAAGCTATTAAAGGTCTCAGACCGCTTGAAGCGAAGCACTTGTCAGATCATCTAACAGTGTGTGAAATCCCCTTTGCAAGGGCAGATCTGTGGACTGTGTCAGCAGCTGTGACCACCAATTTTCTAAACCTTCCTTAACAGACAACTCAACATGCAGCAACTGGCCAGATGGGTACAGGTGTGAAAGTGGGCAAGGTTTGAACTTTTGTCTCAAGCTGTTTTTCACTGTTTAACTACATTCATCACGTCCTTGCTTCCAAGCAAAATCTTGGAGAGAGACTGGAGAGGCAGTGGGACACAGCCAGGAGGAGGCTGAGACACCCTTTAAGAACAAGGTGACCATTCAAGACAGGAATGAAAACTTTTGCCTTTAGACATATTTGGACAACACATCGTAGCGCACAGTTTCTCTGAAGCATATTGAGGCTTTAAGTGTCTGGCCTCAGGTCATTCAGAAAGCCTGCCATATTTGTGAGTGGGTGTTCAAAGCGTTCCCATGCCTCTCTGCTTCCTCTCATTTCATTCATTAGAGGAAGTCAGCCAAACTGCTGACACCTGATACCCTAGGGTGGATTTCTCAGTGGGGGAACATATACATATCGTCCTGCATCTGGAAATGGGTTTGGTGCATTTTTAAGCATGTCTTGTTCTTCTTTCATCGAACCCAACAGATCAGTTTCAGTACAGAAGCCACCAACCATGAAACCACTGCTGACAGAATGGCACAAGCCCACTGGAGCCCACCAAACAAAGCTCGGATCCAGATGATGGTAACATGGAAGATGTTCTGGCTGCTCTGACATCTTTAATTCATAGTGGAAAAAACATATTCCATTCAGAAGCAGGGCATGCTCTGGTAGATCTAGATCTGAAGCTCCCAGGGCACTGTGGCCCATATTCAGTATGGAAGCCAATAGCACAGGACAGAAGGGAATTCATCTCATTTGACTGTTGTAACATGCTGTATTTACAGTACAGTGTGTCATTTCAACATGAGGTGGTCACTTGTTCCTTGACAGTGTATCTTCTTGTCTGAGAACCTCACAGCCATTTGGTGTCTGTGGTTTTAAATGTAGTTCCTCTGAAGGAGGACACAGTCCCTCAGAGGTGTGTGGGTCCTTCACAGGACCTGAAAGTCATGCCAAACCTGAGACTCCTCCCAAAATGAGACAGTCTACCTTACAGAGATTGAAAAATAATAATAATGATGGTGCATCCAGGAACTTCTTGTCAAATTATAACATTTTCAGGCTTATCAACAGTAAGTTGCAAATACCAGTGAGAAACTAATAAGGTTCAGCCAAAAGAAGGCTGCATTTCTTGGCCACATGCCTCAAAGCTGACCACACTGTAGGCAAAATGAAATGGTGCTTTGGTTAATTTCCTTGAGAATGTGGCCATTATTTTCCAGCCACCAGTTCTCTCAATTGTGTCTGTCTGGCAATAAAGTTGGGCGAATCATAAGAGAGAGCCTGAAAAAAGAAGGGTCAACATCTGTGCAATGAAAGCAGAGATATTCTGACTTTTTTTTTTTTTTTCAAACTCCACAACTTTGTAATTTAGACATTCTGTTAGAGATCTTCAGTGTCAAGATCAAACCTGTTTTCACAGGCTCCTGATATTGTTGAAGTGCACCTTTAAACCAAATCCTTAGAGCTTGATGAGACCTTTTCCTTTTAACCTTTTTTTTTAACCATTTACCTTTTCATTCAATTTATTTTGAAGTGACTAAATGTTCTGTACTCACGGTTGGACAAATCATACCATTATTCTTATTTTTAAGGGTGCACTATAAGGCTTTTACCTTGACAATGTTAATTTGTTGCAATTAGCTTTAATGAATCCAAATTACTGTGTAAACTGCACATCCATAACAGGGTGCCAAACTAAGCAATTTAGGCAATTTATCTGACACCACGATGACAACTTTGCATAGTATAATGCTTTAATTCAAAGTCACCAAAAGCAAAGCTCAGAGCTACAGCATCATATGACATTACTGGAATCTGAGATCAGTCATGGAATCTCAGTGTTTTAGATGCTGCTGCCTGGACAAACATGGTCACTCCTCCCTGTTTCACAGCTGCTAAAAATCAAATCAGCAGTTATATTTAAATGAATGCAGCACAACTAGTGAATATGTGCTGCAGCTCATTTCATTGAGTAGTTTCAGTTCAACAGAAAAAGTCAGACTGCCCTTGTTGGAAAACACACAACAGATTCAAGAAACATCCTGTTAGCTCAATCTTTTTAGAACTAAGTTGTTTTCATGCTGTGTTGATGATCATGATAATAAGTGGTGTGTGTGTGTGTGTGTGTGTGTGTGTGTGTGTGTGTGTGTGTGTGTGTGTGTGTGTGTGTGTGTGCCTGCAGCCTCACACACAGTTACTGCATGCTGAACAGATTCATGACTTGCCCTGTTATTTGAATAATGCTGACCGACCAACTTCACCTTTCCAGCCCTCTACAGCAGCGACCCCCGAGCTCACTGCCAAACTGCTGCTCACATTAGCTCAGGAGCAAGCTGGCAACTCTATATGTTCTTGGTTTGCTTTTAAGGCTCACTGCTTTTCTGCCGAAAAATCAGTGGCAGTGGCAGAGTTAAAGAATATGCCTATAAGAAACACTGGTTAGGTTAGGTTTAGCATTAGGTTTGAGGATAACAACCCAACAACTTTGGCTAATAACTAGAGTCAGTGTGATTGTAAGGTTTGATGAAAACAAATTGGGCTGAGGTTGCTACTTAGACTCACAACTTTACACTGGCCTGAATAAGGTAAGAGTTTTGTCACTATTTAAATAGTTTAATTGTTTTTACCAACCCAAAAAAACCTTAAGACGAGTGTTTGTTGGTCATCAAGACCAAGCTATAAATTCAACAGCTTGATGTGTTATGTGTGTTGTTGGCCAGGTCCATTGCTGTTTGGGATTTTTATTTTTATTTTTATTTTTATTTTTTTATTTTTTTATTTTTTTTTTTTTGGGGGGGGGGGGCAATTCTGGGGGAGGTTTGTCATTTTATTTTGCTAATTTAATGATCTGCCTCTGCAGAATGAGTGAGAGCCGCTGCTCAGCAACAGACTCTCGTCCAGCAAGCTAACTCAGCAGTACAAAGAGGCCAGCAACGGCAGAGAGAGGCAGCGGGGGAAAACAGTGTGTCGAGCCAGAATATTCTCACATCCAGCTCCTTGAATGAAGGGTTAGTGTCAATCAAACCGGAGCTGGTGATTGCTGGAACAGTGTGAAGTCTAAAGACACTTCATTCAAACTTGTGTTGAGTTTGAATGAAGTGTGTTTTATGAAGAGCTAACTTGACAGTTAAGGACAGCAGGTGTAAGAACATTTGTAACATGTAAGAACAGGCTGTGGAACATAATTGTTGGGTCTCTGGAGATTAAGAATATACCTGCTCTGTATGGAAAGTCTCCTGAGACACCTTCTGTGGTGATTTGGCTCTATATAAATAAACTGAATTGAACTGAATTGCTCAGCTTAATCTACAGGGGTCATGAGTTGGTTCGCTGGTGGCAGGTAAACAAAACAAAACTTCCCCACCCCCTGCATGCACCACACAGACAGCACGAATATATCAACAGTTGCCAGTTGGAAAATCGTCACAGATTGTCCAATCCAAGTAGGTCCATGTGTTATCATGCCTATTCCTCTGTAAGACCATTAAACTGTTGGCCAAGACTCAAGTCACACACACACACAAACACACACACACACACACACACACACACACACACACACACACACATATACTTTTATAAAATAGCTGTGTAAATGATTTACTAATCCATATATGACAATCAACACAAATGCAATTGAATTTCAGAAATATCTACAATAAAAAATGCTACAATGAAATGAATGAAAAAAAAATCTCTCTAAATCAAAATGAAATGTTCCCCAACTGGGAAAACTGCTTAATTAATGTATTTCATGGCATACATGCATTTGATTCTCACATATCTTAATGTTTTGATGAAAAAAAAAAAAAATTCAGATCTGAGAACTGTTCACACGTAGCAGCCACAAGCACCCATCATCAGGCATTTTGGCACACACACACTCCATATTTACGATGAATGCAATGTTTTTATACTGCAGGTGAGCTGGTGATATTAGGAATGTATATTTTCTTAAAGCAATAACTGAGGTCCATTACTACTCTAAAGAAGCACTCTTTAAAGAAAGAGCATGCTCTCAAACTCAGTGGTTCATTCTGCACTACAAATGCCCTCTGCTTGGAAAATTAGTGTAGAAAGAGAGAGGCTCTTCTCCTTTTGCTGGACTATAGGCTTCATGTGAATCAGCTGGGGCACAAACATACAGACACACATGCACTCATACACTTTCCTCTTCCCTTGGTGTGGTACATGCATAAGGCTCTCATTACACGAGTCAATAAGCACACGTTTCTATACAGTTACAGAGAAACAGCAAAACACATATAGGCCACAGCCCCTGTGTTAGAGCACTAGAGGAATATCAAAGTCATATCAGAGATTAAGAAATACACGTTTAGTTGGTCATTGAAACTCACTATTGAGCACAACAGAGAAGTTCTTATCTCATCTACCCATTCAAGTGGAAGCAAAGGTCAAGGCCAAGCACTCCATCTGCTATGATGACAAAAAATGTCCCAAAATTTGGTAGGATTTAGGTGGCGAAACTGTACAATTACAAATGTTTAAAATAAACAAATCAAATGTTTCCCTTACTGATATTAAGTTTGTAGTCGTAGTGGCAGGTAAATGTGAAAAGTAAATTTACTCCAGTACTGCACATTGTTTGCTCTTAAGGTACTTGTACTTGACAAAAAATATTTCAGTGCTACTTTGCACTTCTGCTTAATTTCACTTACGAGGGAAATGTAGTCTTTTCTCCAATTAATTTATATGACAGCTATTACTCATCATGCATATGGAGACAAAAACTATGGATTTAACGACCCAGCAGTATATAAAGTAGCTAAAACTGGCTTAATCTCAGCTAGACCAAAAGATCTCTTACAGGTGAATGAATCAGTAACAATAATCCAATCATATGAATAATAATAAAGCACTCTGAATGCAGTCATTCTGCATGATTAGTACTCTTAACAACGACATTTTGCTCATTCTATACTTCTGTACCTCTGCTTACATAAAATAGTGAATAACTGCCTTTTACTTGTAATGGAGTACAAATTTAGCATGACATTGGTACCTAAAAGGCTGTGAATACTTGACCTTGTCACTTAAAACCATTTTCTGTGATCATTTTTGATCATCCGCGACAACAAAGACAATTCGACGCCTCAGTTGTGAAGCTCAATTGTTTGCAGAAGATAAGTCCAATGCATGACACAGTACACACATCACTGATCAACACACACACACACACACACACACACACACACGAGTACACTAGTACTGTAGTTTACCAGAGTGACTACAATATTACAGTAGTCACTTCAAATATTAGGTCAGGAGAGAAGAAACGCCAAAGGGCAACATCCTTAAGGTCACTATGAGCTCACTATTGATGATAATCCCCTTTGGAGATATGACTGCAACACAGGACTTCAGCTGATACACACTAACAGTCTCTACTAAGTGATTTCATGAAGAACTGAACTGGCCTCTGAGTGGAGAAAGGCAGTGTGGGACTGTTATGGGAATGTTGTAGGAATTCTGAGAGTTGTACAACAAGGTCACCATGTAATGTGTAGCTGTAGCACAGAAACACATACAAGTCCCTTTTTGTGAGAAGTGTATTGTTTTGCGGCGTGTGTGTCGTCCATTGGGCGACATGATAACATCGACTCTAAATGCTCGGCTTTTTCTTGTAGTGGCCTCCCTTCCATTCAGATGTGCTCTGATCCACTTCCTGCGCGGAGACAGACCTGACTCACCCTGTGTGCAGCCCAGGCTGCAGCCCCGGGGCCTAACCAAACAAGCCCAACTTGACATCCCTTTAAATGTCCCGTTCGCTCGTCCTCTGCAATGACACTTCTCCTCACACATCACACACACACACGGGCCTCTGCAGATGCAGACGGCGACGCCGGGCCCGGTCATTTCCCCGGACTTAGGTACCTTTATTTGCGATTTGCGCAGAGCAGCAAAAATCCCACGAAACCGCAGCATCATCCAGAAGATGCGCAGAAAGAGGCGGGGGCCCGTGTGCACCGGGTGCCCGGAAAACACTGCAGAGAGACGGGGCAATGCCGTCCCGAGCCTCCTGCACAGAACCGGAGCTGCGTTCCGTACTGCTATCATTTTCCCCAGCCTCGGTTCGCATCATCACCTCGGTCTGGCCCCGCCAAACTCGGACACCACCCGATGCGTCAGTGCGATGGGAGCTACAACTACAGAACATCACAGCAGAAAGTAGAAAGTGTCCGCCTACCTGCGCTGGTCCGCCGCTCCTCGCCCCGCTGCTGCACCGGGCACCGTCAACTCCGCAGCGGCATCAGAAAGTACCCCCCTCCTCCTCTGTGCGGTCGGCGTTACCGGAGCTCTGACTCCGTGTTTCCTGTCAATGCGGTGCAGGTCTCTCTCTCTCCCTCTCTCTCTCTGCCCTGATCTCCTCCTTCAGCTGTTCTCTCTCTGCTTCGCAAGCGCGCATCCCCGGTGTCGTCGCCGCGTGCACACGCTGCACACGCAGCCAGGGGTTGGTCGGCAGGTGGGGTTGGGAGGGGGGCTGTGGAGGGGGTGGATGACAAAACCGAGGGTACCCGTGGCCTAAGTATAATAATGGCGGAGACTTTAGTCATACAGCTGTAGTTTTACCTTATTTTAGTACCATTTTCCGATATGACACCTTACACAAGACACCAAATCACATGGAAAAGGCTGCACAGCTGTGTTTAGTAGAAATGGGGAAGACCTCAAAAATGTCAGTACAGGTCAGTACAGAACTATGTCATTAAATCACATAAGAATAAGCTACAATGAAAGAAGGCTTAAAATGGGCTGTCAGGCTCAGCCTCTCAGATCAGCAGCTGCTGTCAAACTGGATGTGGTAAATAGTTAGTTTCATTATTCTTTCTATCCATTTAGATGCTCTGTGTATGTTATTTTGTCACTTAACTTACAACCTAGTTACCTTAGTTGTTAACATCCTCTGCTAGCAACCAACAGAGGTTACATTAGATTTTATGTGATGTTTAAATGTTATTTTACAGCTTGACGCTCTACTGGGAAAATGCTAAATTATAAATTTGCTCATGCAGAATCTCCAAAGTATCAGCCGTAGAAATTCCACAAACCATCAGCATGGAACACCATGATTTGTGTTAAGAAGATTCATCATTCACTGTAAAGCTGCATACAGGGAGAACAGGTACTTTATGCCTCCACACTTCACCTCTTCATGGGCTGACGATGTCCCTGAAAACTCACAGACACAAGCCCTCTGACTGAGTCTGCCAGCTTTACACATATGAGTCAATAAGTTCATAGTGAATGCAGGACTTAGTCACTTTCACAAAAAGCTAAAAATATTTGTTAGCATAGTGTGATTCTCAAGTACTAAGTGTAATGACTCATGGTAAAATAGTGTGATGTCTACCAAAATGTCCTCACTCAAACACTGAATGAACAGGAGTGAGCACACCCCCCGTCAGGGCATACGTCACATCACTCACATGCTTTAATACACAACATTTTGTGATTAATCCCTCTGAAAACATTCTCATAACTTTTTATTCCTTATTACTCTAGATATACCTTTCTAACTACAATTATGCATGCAAAAACAAAGCTTTTCTAAGATATTTACAACCAAAATAATTCTTCTGACAATACTGGGCATGCTTTTTGGGACAGCATGTATTTAAGAAAGCAGCATGGTGTTGAGTAGCCCTGCCCCTCAACTGACAGTGTAAAAAGTGCCAATGAAGAAGAAACACAATAACATTATCCTCATACATTTATGTGAAAAGTCCATGTGACTAAAACTCAACACGTGAAGCAGAAAATGTAATATCTACTCAATATTTTGTGAGTAACACAGAGATTGACCTCTAGTTTTCACATGTGGAGGATTTCACTTGTTTGGCCATGTGACAGTTATTTTCTATTTGAGTAGAGCCCTAATCTTTTGGACAATGGTGGAAGAGTTTTGATGCTGTATGTGTCTTAAGAGAGAGAGTATGTCATGTATTGTGATTTTCTCAGGAAGTTCTATTTATTGTATATGGTGCAGCTTTAGCTCAGTGTGGCCGGTTGAGTCTAGTATGGGCCATGCGACATGGAGGTGGACCGGTAGCTGGAGAGGTACTGGTTCTCCTCTGGGGCAGAGCTATCAGAGGCACCCACGAGCATGGCACCTAACCCCTAACTGCTGGTGATGCTCAGCCCATCACCATCACATCTCTACACATAAATTGCCTGTATAGGTCTCTCTGTGTGCCCGTGTGTGTAAAAAAGCAGCAATCAGAGTAGATCAGAGTATTATTTTCCCCCAAGGCAAATCATGTATTATTTTTAATTGGTAGTACCAATAAAGCTCCAGCAGATGGTAGTGGTGCTACATGATGGCATGGATGGATCAAGAGAAACAGGAGTTAGAATGTTATTTTCACATCTTTCGGGCGACTTATTGTCTTTATAAATATCATATTTTTTTATCATATCATGTTTCATTTGTTAGAAATGTAAAACAACATAGGTACAAGCTCATACAAATACTGTCTGTGAGTACTGTGCAACAAGCCCATGAACACACTCCACACATATTAGCTTGTTACATCCAGGTAGTACCTGCAGTTACCAAATGGTCTATGGCAGGGCTTCGGAACTTGAACACTTTTTGTAAGGCACGCATTATTAATACAAATGAAATCAGTTACAGCTTCTTCTTCTTCTTCTTCTTTTTTTTTTTTTTACAACTGAGTAAAAATGAGAATTCCAAAAACAAATGTAAAGCTCGCAGATCTACAGAGGATGCCATCTCCTAACACACCTTAGCACCACCTTCATCAGAATGGTCATTGATTGCAGCTGAGCATTCAACACAATCACCCCTACGAAACTGATTGTCAAACTTAGCACTGGTATCGTTGATGCTCTGTGATATCAGTGAGTTGAGGTGTCTGTGCAAAGGATACTAAAAGATAATACACACCCAGCCACAGCCCTGCTCACCCTGCTGCAACCTGGCAAGCAATACAGAAGTAACACTGCAGTACTACCAGACTAAGGAGCAATGTCTTTCCTCAGGCTATGAGACTCCTCAACTCCATGTCATCCTCCATACTCCACCAAAAATAAATTACTCTCATAAAACTTTTCTTTGCATGGAACTTTCTGTTATCTTGGTTTTGCAAATTACCCTACCACTACCATCTGAACTACCCTCATTCCCACCATAATCAAAGTTTGTATTTGCACTAAATCTTATATTGCTGATACTGCACACACTGTGCGTATTCTGTGTATGTATACATAAATATATCTATATCCATCTATGCAACAAAATTTTATTTACAAGAAAGATACAATATATGTGTGTGTGTGTGTGTGTGTGTGTGTGTGTGTGTGTGTGTATGCGATATGTATGTGTTAGTACTAATGCTACTGTACATACTTTCTGTATATATAACATGTAACTTTCTTGTAAATAGAACATATACCACTCATACCAGTCCAGAGCAGAAACACACAAAGAGAAAAAAGCAGAGAAAACAGCTAAGAAATGATCTTTCCATAATGGACGGGGCTGTCTCTCTTACATACACTAAATGTATATACGCCATGTGAAGCTGCAACGACAGACATCTCTTCAGGTTTTTAAAGTCCACTGAGAAATGTGGTCTGCTTGTTGTTCCTTCATGTGGAAGTTTGAGCTTCACTATGCAGAATGGCGGAAGTGCAGAGTATAACACCAGAAGGCTGTTTTCACATTCCTCCATGTGCACATATAGGATGATTTGTGACATCACAACTAGCTGCAACCAATTGTGGTCCACTATGCATGCTAAATAAGTGTGTTGTGGGAACTTGTGCACTTCTACTAGTGTTTGAGTGGATATTACACAGTGTTTCAGACATAAACATGAGCAGACACTTTGTCTACCCATACACTGATAATGGACTTCTCAGTAGTAGAAGTCATGTGACCAGCAGGAAAATCAATAAATGAACATGAATATTTTCATATTCATATATTCTACATTTTTCAATGAGTGCGAAGGTGCAGATGCTGTTTTAAGTATTTCTAACTGGATAATTGAACATTTTGTGGCAAAAACCACATCAAATTATTATTACAATCACCCTTGTGTGGTTCAGATCTTTACGTTTCTATTTTGTGTCTTGCATGTTATTTTCAGAGAAAGAGATTAGGAACTAGTTATTAGTTACACCTCTGCTTTTCTTGCTATGACAAGTCAAAATGTGTGCTGTGAGAAAGGTCTATTGTCACTTTTTGTGGGTGGGAGGCCAATGAGGGCTCCTGACCTTGTCAATCAGTTCAAATGCAGTTTTACAATGCAGTGGACAACCATAACTGACATTTCAGTTGTGTTTGCTCTCATTTATATTTCCAATTAACCTACATCCTGTCTGTCTCTCTGCTCATGATGCTTCCCTTGTACAGCTGTGGTGACCACTGTCACCATGTCTGTACTGTCACCATGTCTACACTTTTTAGATATGAAAACATTGGCAGGTAAAATGTTCCATAAAATTATCCTTGTAATTCCTTTGAGTGTTCAACAACACAATCAATGGATCAGAAATCTTTATGTACCACACTTTATTGCACAACAGACAAGACACACAGTCAAACACCATAATTGTACACTGTTTAAACCTGGAAGTTTGCCACTTGAAGCATTTAAAGTTTACAGATCGTCAGGGTAGTTTTTCACTTGGAGTGTGGTGCTCGGCTCCAGCTGGCCCTCTCTCTGGTGTGGAGCCTGAAGTGGGTGTTGAGGTGCGCTGACTGGTTGAAACATTTCCCGCAGACATGGCAGCGGAAGGGCTTTTCCCCTGTGTGGATGCGATGGTGCCTCTTCAGCATGCTGACTGTAGTGAAGCTCTTTCGGCACACTGCACAGCTGTACGGCTTCTCCTTGGTGTGCCAGCGCATGTGGACCTCCAGCTGGCAGGCAAAGCTGAAGCCCTTCCCGCACTCTTTACAGCTGTGCCACCTCTGGATGCTCTGGCTTGGGTGAGAGGAGCGAGATGGAGGTGCCTTCAGGGATCTCACATTCTTAATTTGCAGTATGTGTGCGCTCTGTTTTCCATTTGAGCGAAGCAGCCCTTTCACCTGCTGATCTGTTTTCTGCGTCCTGTGACTCTTTGCAGTGCTGGCACAAAAACTGCTCTGAGCTGCTCTGCAGTTTGAATGAACAGTCATGGGGGATGGTAAGCTGTTGGCTGGCTGCTGTTTCCTGCTGTCCTCTCTGTCACTCTCTGCCTTTATCTCCTGGGATGTCAGTGGAGGTGGAGAGACCCTTTGTCTGCTACACACAGTCTGAGCGGGTGGAGGATTTGGCCTCTGCAGCGGCTCGACATGACTGCAGCTTCCTTCATCTGAGTCTCTCGCTTCTTGTGAACAATCTGTTTGAATGTTTCTGAGTTTTGGTTCTTCTTTGATCTGTGGCAGCAGCTCCACACTGCCGCTCCACTGAGACTCACAGGACTGACCATCTTCTTGGGGCTGAACAGAGTGAGGCTCTGAAAGGTTACAAACATCACAGTCATGTTAGGTGTTAGGTGTGTCTTCTCTGTGGTGTTTTTGTATATTTTTATTTTTTACTCTTCCATGGAAACAAAGTTCTATTTTCTAATCTTGCTTATGAGAAATCACGTAGACCTTATGAAACTATTTCAGTTCTAAGATAAGATAAGATAAGATGAATTGATAGGTTGTACTGCTAAATTTAGCGTACATAGTCTTCATCTCTGCTCTGATATTGGGTTTGTGTGAGTTCCATTGTTGTCCAAAAACTATAAAAACACATCAGTGAGCCACACTGTTGCACTGTGTGACATGCTCCTCCATTACGATGCGCACACACGCACACACACACAAACGGTCCTGCTGTCCAAAATACTCACTAGTTCATCAAATGTGGATTAATCCGCAGCTAGCAAATAGTCCCTATTAAATGAACAAATGCACCGTGTCATCCTGTTTGAGAAACATTTGCTGAAAACTACAGTGACCAGTTATTTTAGGAAACATTAAACAATGTATTTGGAAGAAATCTTCAGTAAAACTGAGAAACAGAGAAGAGAAGTCAGAAAGTCTTGAAAGACAATGTAACACATATTTGGTTCTAGTCTTCTTCTAGGATTTGTTGGCAATAAGAAAAATACAGAATGACACCAGTTTGGAATAATCTGAATATCTGAAGATGTTCAGCTTCCCCAACTACTCAATGAAACGTGACTTAACTTGGGGTCTGACCTCCAGTCAACTCTAACATTAGAGAGTTCTCTCTTTAGTTCTCAGTCATTCTCCTTTATTTTTCCTTCTGTTACTGAGTAGCCAAGGCCTGCCATCCCTTCAACACGTCCCGTATCAACAGTCCCCTTATGAGCCTCTTGGCTCTGGCTGACATTGAAAACATTACACTATATTCTCAAATGGGTTTGTAGACAATTTGTTAGAAAGAAAGTAAGGTAGTATGCTATCATACAACTAGATCCAGATTCTTGAAAACATGATCATAATGTGCTTCCATAACTTTATAGCCGCTATCAGAGGCAATTCTACTTTATGACTTATTTGTTCTATTCGCCAAAAAAACAATGACTGTATTAAGTGAGGTGGGCAACATTCATTCATTCATCTTCTATACCGACTTTCCCTTTCGGGGTTGCGGGGGGGCTGGAGCCTATCCCAGCTGTCAACGGGCGAGAGGCGGGGTACACCCTGAACCGGTCGCCAGTCGATTGCAGGGCAGATGGGCAACATGGACAAAGTAAATAAGTATCACTCTACATCATCATAACATTAGAATTCAACATGAGTTGCTACAATATTGAAGTCTGAAGTCATTTTGTACTTTTGGAACATGTTGAAGTGCTTGTACTTGTAGACCTCATTATCTTGCTTTAGAATTAGCTGTATGTAAGGACAATGATTTATGACATGATTATTTATGATTTATGAATCACCGCACAGCCCAAACACTTAAATATGCGATCACTAAAGTCACTGTATTCATCATTTAGAGAGCTGCACAAATGTGAGCTTCTGGGAGAAAAGACTGCAAACAAACCTGCATTCTTGGCTGTTTTCTCTCACTGATGTTTTGTGGTCGATGTTTATTGTTATTATTATTGGTGGAGTTGTTTTAATTTAAACTATCGTTTGGATGAGATTTGGCGAAAAATTCATTTCATTAGTAAACAGAGCATATCAATGACAAGCAGGACAGCCGCCAGCTGCTGGTCCTCACCTGGCTGCAATAGGAGCCGCTGGACGGCTACATTGAGGAGCCGCCTGAGCCGTTCGTTCTCCTCTTTGGAGCGCAGTATTTCGCTCTGGTACTCCACCACCGTGTCTTTAACGGCGCGAAAAATCTCCTCGGCGGCTGCTGTCAGCCTGTCGTTCAGAAACACGTTCAACAGCTCCAGTTTGGTCATGTTTTCTCCTGCTGTCTCCAGAGGCGGAACGTCCTTCTGTTTACATCCACTAACCCGGAAGTAGACGCATACCGGCTTCTGCGTGCTGTCAGTGTTCAGAAGGATTCTGGTGGTTTGTACCGCCACCGTCTGGACAGGAGACCACACTACACCAGAGACGTGGTTTACGTGAACTTTTCCCAAACGCTGAGGTGTTGATATGATCCCCAGCTATACTTGATGCTTTTCGCAAATGCTTATTATATAGACGTTCATGTTTCTCCAGAACTGCTTTGAAACTTGTATCTGTTAGTGGCAAGGTTCGATTACCAACCAGCAAAGCAGGGGACTGCCCTGGGGACCCAGAGCCTCAGGAGCCCCCAAAACCCTGATTCCCTGCATGCATGTTGGTTTGTGGTGTTTGTTTAATTTTTAATTTGTTAAGGAGTTTGTGCTACTCAAGTATAGTGTCATAAAGTGTCCCACGTCTCGTGGCCTTGAGTCAAACTCTAGTCTGAAAACCTAAATTATTTTAGTTCATAAGCTCAGTAAATATGAAGAGTATATTACCATATAAAGGTGTGTTTAGTACCACAGACTAACAGAAAACCTGCGGCAAGGTAGTCAGAACAGGACAGGATGGCACAGGAGTGCTGGTCTGTGGCCTGGGCATAACTTTAAGCTACTATGACAAGTCTGCTCTGTGCACGGTATTTAATGGGAACATGGAGGTGACTTCATACATCCATAATACACAGAATACCTCATATGCACAATATATGGAACAAGAGTGATAATCTGTTAGGATCCTACTTTCAAAGAGTGATTTCTTAACAATTTCATTTCAGTCAGGCAGTTGATAAATTCCAATTCTATCAACCTATCCAGAATTTCTTTCTAATTTCAAACACTTGGTCACCCCCAAAAGAGTTTGCTACAATGTTAGAGGCTATTCCTTCAGAGCCGGTAGGACTTTTCAGAAATGTGTAGGGAATAAATAAATAAACGTGTATATGTAAACATCTACTTATTCTGAATTTGATCCAGCAACACATTTCAAACAAGTTGGGAAAGGAGCAACAAAATGCTGGGAAAGTTGTGGAATGCTCCAAAAACACCTGTTTGGAAGATTCCTCAGGTAAACAGGTTCGTTGGTAACAGCTGATAGTATCATGATTGGGTATGAAAAGAGCATCCTGGAGAGGCTCAGTCATTAACAAGCAAGGATGGAGAGAGGTTCACAACGTTGTGAACACATGATATATATATATAGTGGTATTAGTGGTATTACTACATGGACTCAGGAACACTTCAGACAACTGCTGTCAGCAAACTGTTTGTTGGCAAATGATGGCATTCTGTTTTTTGTTTTACACATATTCCCAACTTTTTGGAATCAGGGTTGCAATTTACATACTGTTACCTCACTGTATTGTTTGTGTGGAATGAAATAGATGGAGGTGTTTGTTACAAGCTAGTTTGCAAAATAGATGTAAATTTAGTATTTTTCTCCTGCATGGACACTTGATGTTGGTTCCAAAGCGTGGCACAAAGTTAAAAGTATTTTTTATTTACACAGTAATTTGTACAAGTCACTTTGAACAGGAAGTTTGTGGGGGAGGGTCAGGACAGAACAAACGCATATTAAGACCAAAAGTAAGTTCATCATTTCTCAGAACACACTGATAAACCAATGCGAACACAAAGAGAAAAAGACAAAGACAGCATTGTTGAACTGAAATACAGCATTAGTCAATCATATAAAGAACATAGAAACATCAGAAACAGTCCCTGAGGTGTTAATTAACAAATAACAGGAGCACTTAACCCAGACTAGTTGTTCCAAAGTATGCCCACTGAATAGAAGAACTGCTTAAAAAAATACACATTTCAAACATTACAAAACTGCTAACAGACCATCACAGACAGAAGAAGGTGCACTGCATAAGATCTTAGTGGAAAATCTAGAGTACACATACCTGATGGATAAAATGATCAATAACAGTAACATGACTCAAACTTTGGATGTCCTCTCAGGTACTGGCCTGAGCTTTAATGACAGGGTCATCGTTAAAGTGAAACATACATATAATTGTCATAATCTAGAAACTAGCTGGGCAATGGCAGTCTCGTCCACTCACTGTTAAAAAAAAAACACAAGCTGCTGGGGGCAGGCTACTGTTAAGTGCAGTATCCATTATTTATAGTTTGAGCTTGCTCTTCCCTTTGCATACACAGTATACACATATGATTTCTCTCTAAAATGACACACTCATCATTCCCAACATTTAACTTCCAGGAATTCCTGACAAACAGAGGATGTTCTTCACATCTCCCAGCACCAGAGCTTTTCTCATTTTCTCTTTTCAGGACTGGAAAAAAATTCACAATGATCATAAACAGACATGATAAAAAAAAATCTAAGCACTGCAGAGCAAGTCCTGGGGCATTAGATGATCATTTGGACAGGAAATGAAAACAGGAACAACAAAGTTGAACCTAAAGCTTAAAATGAGCAGAACTTTTAAGAAAAAGAAATGTCTTTCTGAAACACTTTGTGGTATAGTGGGTGATGGTCTTGATTTCCTTAAAATATAGAGTCACCAGACAAAATTGTGGGAGACAAGTTGGGGCAGGGTGTTGATTGTGCTCAATGGAGCCCTTAGCTGTCAATCATCTCTGACAGTTCCTGCAGCAGGTCATCCTCTCCAATGGCAGGGTCCACATCCTCATCCTCCAGATGGTCGTCAGTGAATTCATTGATCAGGTCCTCGAAGTCGTCAACAGCGGAGGTGGAGGCAGCGGCGTTCGAGGTGGAGATGGAGCGGGAAGCTGTGCTCGCTCTCCGTGACTTGGGCTGAGTGGGACTCTTCAGGACCGGGCTGAAATATACAGAGAGTCTTGTTATTTATGTGGTATCTGACAATGCTTCATTCATGTCATATGTGAAAAAACATCACAGCAGCTTTCATCAGTTTTCACTGGGATCGTCTCATTCTTATACAAACTGAATAAATTTTGTAAGAAGGGATGTTATGACTGATTGTTCTTAACCAGAGTTTCACACTCCTCTCTTTGGGAGTGATGAGTTCACATTCTACAGTCAACCAAACATTACAAAGTCAACAGAAAAATACTGTCTGGTGGTATTCTGTAAAATCAGCATTTCTTTGTGATCACAGAATCATACAATCGGTTGATAATAGTGAAGAAATTGCCAGTTATCTCTCCCACACCTGCCTACAGATATTTTCGTTAGTGTTCCTGTTCAGATTTGAAGTTGAAGTTTAAGCTCTCTGTGGACCTTTACCTTTGGGGGACTGTACAGGCCTCCCTGGCAGAAGGAACACTGACAGTCGGCTTGGTTTCTTGGCTCAGATTGTGTTTGAAGACAGGGACAGTCTGGAGCTCCTCTCTCAGTGGGCTGGAGCCTGAGTCCAACAAGGTGCTGGGACTAGGGGGAACAGTAGAGCTCAGCTGAGCCTCTGCACTGGAAGATGGGAACACCTGAAAACGGAGGTCACTGGAGGTCATTAACAGCACTAGACTGTTTACCTTACTTGACAATTCGCTTAGCTGCAGGCAGAATATAACAAAGAGACCAAATACATCGGAGACTAACAGTGTAAATGTGTGTATTAAACAATTTAAGCCAAATGGCACTGTGAATGAGAATGTGTGGACACGTTGAGTAGAAATGCATGAATAAACTGTACAGGATACAAAAAACTGAAACAGAAGTGTGTTAAATATGTGTTGCAGAAAGCATTAGAAAAAGTAAGTAAATACAAAGATGACTGCAATATACACAGTTGAGGAAATACATGGGACTACAAAACGAAACATGATATGTGCCGCGTCAAATTAACTTGAGACACATTTGAAACGGTCTTGGTACATACTGCACACTAATAGGACATATAAATTCACCATCACTGGCCCAGCCTGCCGACCTACCTGTCTGTCTCTGCTTGTTGTCTCCTGCAGTGGCTCCTCCAGCACTGTGGAGGCGCTGTTCAAAGGTTTAACAGCAGCCACGGCAGACCGCTCTGCTCCTCTCCTCTTCTGACCTGGTTTCACCTGCACCGCAGGCTTCATGACAGACGGCTTCACATTCAGTTTGGGCCTCACTGAAGAGGAAGCAAAGTTTTAATGACATAGAATCCCACAGTCGAAGAGCTCTTGATCTTTTCTTTCTATCTTCCCTGTGTGTAACATTGTTGCACACATGTACTTTGTACAGACCCTGTCTGAAGCCCAGTTATTTGTAGATGTGGCCAAACGATGAGCTTTCTCTAGATTTCACACCCCAATAAAGCAATACTTTTTGACATGCCATTCAAGTTATCAGGTATCTGCAGAAAAATGACAATAACATCACTCAACTGGATGTAAATGCACAGACTGTACTCTACCTTTGGTATCTGTAGTGTGTTCTGGGGATTTCTTCCGATTATTGTTCAGTGTTTTATCAGCAGGCAGGGCCTCTGAGACAGCACCCTGAGGAGACGCTCTGGTCTGCTTAGTTGGTGTCAATGTGGTAGAGTTTCTTGTGTTTTTGTCTGGGACCTCCCTTAGGGTGCTTGGGCTCTTAGAGCAGGACTCCGTCTCAGCCTCCAGTGGAGAAGAGCTCTGCTTCACAAGGCCTGAGGGAGCAGCAGCACCTCTTGTACCAGGAGAAGTCTTGCTGTTCAGAGCAGCCTTGGATTTGAGGGGGATCGGCTTACGAACAGGGACCTTCTGGGTGGAAAGTGTAGTGTCAGGGTCCAGGGCACTGGAGGAAGGTGACGAGCCCGGCAGTGTAAGAGTGACTTTAACAGGAACCTTCCTCTTCAGGGTTCCTTCAGTGGTCTGCTTCTGACCAGGTTCTGCTTCACCTGAGCCTTGGGCCTGCTCTTCCATTTCCTGCTTGCGAAGGCGCTTCTCCCTCATGATCTCCTCGAAGGTCTTGACCTTGACGCTATTACCGTTGGTAACATTAGTCTAGAAAGACACAGGAAAATGACCATCACATAGTCAACACAACAACAAGCAACCACAGCCAATACTGCAGTATCTCAGAGACTATACCTCAGAAGCAGCAGTGTGACCTTTCGGTGGCTTCTCTATCACTTCAGCACTCTTCTCTGGTGTGATGTTGCCTGCTGAGTTCAACATAAAAAGGATGACAAAAATTCAGAAACATGGTATGTAAGATGAGGATAAGCAAACTCCAAATGTAATCCAATCTGAAAGACATTTACAGTAGTAGAATTAATAACAATTCTGCATACGTTCTTTGTGTCAACACACAGAGAACAACGCTCTAAATTGTGATGAATGCTGTCTTACTTTGGGAGGCCAGTTTCCTGACGCGCAGCAGGCGTGGCTTCTTTGCACTGCTTTCCTCAGTATCACAGCTCTCTTTGTTTTCAGTCTCCGGGGTCTGCTGAGCCTGAGTCCTCGCTGCCTTCTCTCTGCGGATCTCCTGCAAGGTCTTTACTCTAATACCCCCAAGGTTTGGAGCCTCAGGACCAGGCTTGGCTGTGTCAGACTCTACCTGGCTCTTGCCTGGAGCCTTTTCCGCAGACTGTTTTGCCGTCGTATTCTGCTCTTGCTGCTCCTGCTGTCTTTTCTTCTTGGCACAAAGGATCTCAGAGAACGTTTTAACATGGCTGACAGAGTGCTCTTTTATGGTGATGGCTCGTTTGAGCCCCTTGGTGGTTTTGGTGCTGTTGTTTTCTAGAGCCATGACTGAAGGGCCACCTTTTGACTGAGACTGACACTTTGCGGCCTTCTCCTGTTTGATCTCCTCCAGAGTTTTGATGTGAATCTGCTCAGGAGCTTTCGTTGACTCTCTGTTGGTTTCAGCTGTTGGGAAAGGTGGGGGACAAAAAAAAAAAGTCCATCATTAACATCTTTTCAGACCAAATAATTGACAAAGTTGACTTCTCATCTTCTTCATATTTCTTACCTGGTTGCGTGGCAACAGACCCTGTAGACAATCCAAGTCTTTCCTTAATGGGCTTCAAAGCTGCAGAAGAAAACAAGTTTAAATGGACATATCATAATTCTAGAACGTAAATTCTGAGCCCCATCAAAACAACAACCTGTTTCTATACACATATTTCATTGTTGAAAAACTGCTTTTTATCTTAAGATACATCATCTATTATCAGCATGATTTGGAGTAAAAGGCTACAGGTGCTCGTGCTACTCACCTTTCTTAGGGGGCATTGATGGCGCTCCCTCATCCACAACTCTGCCCAGACGCTCAGCCAGACTCCTTCTCAGGGGGACACCTTCTCCACTTTTCACATCTATACCAAAGACAAGTCATGAGCTTCTAATCTGCACTCTGAGATTATCATTATTAGCACTGGAATAAAATCTGTGGATGATGTTAAACAAGAGTGCAAATTTACCAGTGCTGGGCATCTTCCTTCCAAGCCTTTCAGCCACACTGCCTCGTGGCCTCTCAGTTTCTTCAAAGATAAGTGAACCTAGGTTAAAAGAGGGACCGTTTGCTGGTTCAGAACAGGGTCATAATCACATTAGAGACTGAGCCAAAACACATATAAGACAGATAGACAGATTCAAAACTATGACAAATATATGTCAGTGAATTAGGCCATTTCTTATCTGTCAACAGCTATATTCCACTCACTGTTTTGTCCAAACAATGCAGTACTACTAATCTACTCACTGTCAAGCTAGCACAAAAGTTTTCTGGAGTCATTATTAATCTGACGCTCACATTTCTTTTGATCAATAATACATATTTCATCAACTGTATGTTTGCTCATCAATTGACACAAACCCTAAAAATCATATTCCAGAATATTTTGAGAGTTAAAGATATAATAGGAAAGTAGCGAATAAGTAGAATATGGGAGAAATGATGCAGAGAGCGTTGAGTATCCTGCTTTTTACCATCTCTCGTCTCCTGCAGGCCTGGTTGAGAGAATGCCCGGATATTTTCTTTCTCCCTGTTGGTTGAGGTGTCTGCACTCTGGATGGGGTAACCAGCTCTCTTCATGCTGGCCTTCAGAGCCTTCCTCAGCCGGATCTCCTCCAGTGTGCTCACTCCAAAGTTCAGTGAGTCATCTGTCAAGGCACAGCATTATCTTGTAAACACACAATTTTGGAAGAAGTACAGCTTTGGTCATAAATTATGATTAATTATGCTTCCAAAGTTTAGTCTCTAATGACGCTGTCAATGAACATTCTAAATTTGAATATATATTTGAATTGTAAAAAAAGTCCATACATTCAATACGAAGATCAACATGTGATCGTGGAAAAAAGCAGCACCACCATGGTGGCTGCACTGAATGCACTGCATGACCAACAGGAGTCACAAAACTGTGATTCACAGTGTGTACTCTTGTCTAAATGTAAGGGGTGTGTGAACAGCAGCAAGGGTGATGGGATGGAAAATTTCCCTTATTTTCAAATCCCAGTGTCAACAGGTATGCCCAGCTCATTTTTTAATCAGAGTAACTCTATTCTAAATTTGAATTTATACTTGAATTGTAAAAAAAAAAAATCCATACGTTTGATAGTGTAAATGAGTATTTGATTTTGGGGAGAGACAGCAGTACTACCACGGCAGCTGCACTGAATCCACTGCATGATGGACAGGAGTTACCAGTTTCTGTTGTCCAGTAATTAGATTTTTTTTTTCCAAGAAAATTTGTTGACCCCCCACATATTCAAGTGGGGTCATAAGGTTCGGTTCTTACGCTTTGACAAAAAGGTGTGTCTCTGTAGGGATCCTGTTGGTGGTAAAAACACTTTTAGTGGACACACACAGATGTCCAAACATCTCACCTGATTTAGGCAGTTTTCTAGAAGAAGGGCCAATCTTGCCATCCTCTCCCTCCTCTGAGAACTGGTCTGGGAAGATGAAGACATGTGAGTGATTAAGACCACAAGGAACATTCTGTCTCAAAATGAAGACTAGTAGAGATAAAGAAGTCATTTTAAGATGTAATTCAGTTTACCATCTTCATCCTCATCATCATCTGTTGGATTAATCACCACTGGTGGGTGGGTGGGGCTCGGTACTGGCTCCTGAGCTTCTGTCTTGATGACACCTCTGAGCTGAGGATTGGCTGCAGTAGGGAGAGGAGCAGCTGGTGGGGGGGCTGGTTCCTCATGTGGTTGTTCCTCATTCTTGCTTAGACCTGGAAGAATTACACAGATTATCTTTACCTTCTTTAACAGATGGATATCAAATTATCTTAAACTCTCTACATTTCAATTGTTAGTGTGTTTGCTTACACAAAGCCCACTCACTTTTATCAGGTGGGACAAACATGCCATCAATGTAGCGGGGCTTCTCGTGGAAGAAGGCACAGTGTGGCTTCTGGCAGCCGGCTGCTTGGTTTTCCCAATAACAAGATATCTCCTTTCGGTTTTTCTGTTTTGATGAAAGAGATAAACAACATGTCACTGCAACCTGAAGGAAATGGGCTGATCAAGTCTCAATCAGATCTATGTGCATAAAATTTGCCCTAATAATGTGACATCACAGCTGAATTCAAACTATTGCTATTTTCACTCTCACTGATGTTATTGTTTCTCCTAGCAAAATATGGTTCAGATGTCTGAACACATGGCTTTGGACTGCAATGTTGGAGCTAT
This sequence comes from Chaetodon auriga, assembly GCF_051107435.1. NCBI lineage: Eukaryota > Metazoa > Chordata > Actinopteri > Chaetodontiformes > Chaetodontidae > Chaetodon > Chaetodon auriga. The sequence continues at coordinate 2,958,143 of NC_135075.1, read as the reverse complement.
ATCTCTGATATTATGGAGACAGAGCCAGTACTTCAATCAGCCTGATCTTCAAGGCAAGTATTTTACATGACACACTGCACATTTCATAAATATATTGGAAAAACACAAATGAAACTTAACAATCTACATGCATTTCAACTCATATTATGAGGAGCAACTGCTTATGTAAGTTAATATTAAATGCCAGTCTTTTGTGAACTGCATTCATTGTACTGTAGCATACTGCCTTGTTGTGAGGCTGCTTTTACAGCATATTAAGTGTTCCTCCCAATAGGTCCAGAGACAGGAGCGGAACTCCTGGCCCAGCTTTACAGGGAGACTTTTTCTACCCTTCGGTAATGGCCATTCAAGACACACACAGCCTCGAGTGGGCAAAGCTTGAATGAGATGTTTTTGAGGTTTCAGTTTTAAACAAATTTTTAAATTTTGCTTACTGTGATCTCCATGTGTCTAAACTTGCAAACGGTACGGAAGCAGCGTCCCTCTTGCCAGAGGTTGCAGACGGTCTCATTGCCCATAGCTGCCTCACAGTGTCGGAAGGGGCAACTGTCCCCCTGCACAACAAATGACAAACAGTAAGACACTGAGACTCTTACTTACTGTCACCAGTCACTTTCCAACTGGTCACATTACGTGTGAAAATGTAAGCTTTGTGCTCAAACTTTGCTTACTTTAGTGCAGGTGGAATAGTAAAAGAAGTAGCAGTCATCTCCATGGTTGGTCATAGTAATGCTGGTATGCGTCTTAAGTGACGGTGGTGATGGGGTTACGACCTTTTAGCCCAGCAGCTGGTTCTCTTCAGGGCCAACAGGACTCTCCCTGAGAACAGAGAGCGCAGCAAAACATGAGAAAGAGAAACCCTACTCCATTACATTAAATCACTAGAAGCTTTCTAACACAGCTGCACATGTAAAACTGCTACCAAGAAGCCTACCAGTAGTTTATTTTTCATACGAAATACAATGACTTGCTCTAACCTACAAGTACATTTAGGATTCTTACTGGAATTAAGTACAGTATCATATCATTTGGGTTTTACACAACCTATGGGTTTTCATACACACATAAGTCTCGTGTAAAAACAATGATGACATGAGAACAAAACGAGAGAAGGGAGATGCTGTTATTTCAGTGCAGCAGTCTACTTCAGATGAAATAAGCCAAGCTCATGTCTTCACAGCACCAGATGGGGAAACTGTTCTCCGAAAAACACCTGCCTGCCCCTGTGTGTAGAGGTTCAAAGATAATGGTGAAAGAATTTGATTTGGCCTCCTTATTATATCATCTTGAAGTTGAGTATTTTTTCAGGGACAGTCTGTTTTTTAAGCGCGTGCAAAGAGTAAAAATCTCTAAAATTCAGAATTTTTTTTACTTAAGACTGCTTTGTCTGAGAAATGAGCAGAGAAGAAAATGTCAATGGAATGAGACATAAACAAAAAACAGTAAACGCTTATTTGAAACAGAAATAAAATGGCCAATAAGCCTTCAAACATATTTTGAGTCTTCAATTGGTCATTTTGTCTGTACAAATGAGCCAATTGGGATTTAGTTTTTAGTATTGTGCCACCTTTACCTGAGGTGGCTATGATGTCGTCTCCCTCCTGAGTGCACTGTTGGTAGGGTGTCTCCGTGGTGGTATGGAGTCCTGAAGGAAGACTTGATCCATGAGATAAGAGGAAAAGGGGGGTGGATCGCCCAGAGACACTTGTCTTCCTACGACATCCCTTTTCTGAGACTGTCTGAGACATCTTTATCTCCGCCAGACAGCTAAACATTACTGATGGAGGGTGCAATAGAGTCCTTTGGGGATTTTTTTTTTTTATTATTTTTTATTAATTGGGGTAACCAATGAAAGAAAGAAATAGGGGGACTTAAACAGCCAGAAAAGAAGAAGGAAAAAAAAAACAGATCCAAAAAATGCTTAAATTGATGTGTCAAAAAGGGGACAAACGAGGGTGGTGGGTGGAAAAAATCCTCAGCTTCTTCTTGGGCTTGAAGGCATTTTGCACACTTGGTGACATTTGAGTGATGCAGTGGAAAAAAGGGCAGGATATTCAAGCTTCTAGAGATTTTCAGCTGTTGATTATCAATGCTGAAGAGAAAAAAAATCTTCTGCCAATGTATTCTGAAGGGGGCAAGCTATCCATATCCAGGGATTCCCACAAAGGACCAAGAGGATGGTTTTAAACCTATAAATCAATCAAAAACACTCCCCAGGGAACTGAAAATGGGTTATTAGGAGACAGACAGTAGTGTACAAATACAAAAGAGACAGTTGGACATTTCCACGCAGAGATACAACATCATGAGTCCATTACCTCTTCATAATGAATACAGGACAAACTAGAAGTAAGCTAGAACCTGGGTCCACCTGAGTGGATAAACTTGCTGTTACTACACTGCATCACCAACCTCAGTTTACATATTTCAAGTATCTAATCCGGAATAAAGAACTATTGAATTTGCACTTCTCGTGAACCCAGACCTGGACTGTTTATTCAGTCTAAACATGGAGGCCTTAGTGCCACACTGATGATAAGCCTTAACAGCAACTCTGGCTTCCATCTTAAGGAGCAGGAAAAATGAACTCTCAAATAACACTTTCACAGAAATAGCGGGGTAAAAATGTCGATTCATAAAGTTACTGACTAGAATTACAAGCAGAATACTTCTGGAGTCACAACCATAATAGTCGTTGACCTTAATTTGCGGGTAACAATATATCTCAGACCGCTATATAGAATCGACGTTCCTTGGCAGATAGCATGCGCTACAGGTCACCTTCAATGTTGGTTCACGATATGTGTGGTCAAGCTCAAAAACCAAGACAAGGAAACAATCCCATACTTACTGTTTAATAAAAAAAGTTGCCCAAAGCTAGCTGGCACGAACTACGACCGATTCCCAGCAGTGATGGAAACACACTGCAGTACGACTAGAAGTCAGCATTGAAATAATGTTAGCTAACGTTAAATATACAATGGATTAGTTTTTGTTAACCTTGCTGACTACTGGCTGTACATGTAATGTGAAACTCTCAGCACGCTAACAAAGTCCGCTCGTACACTTCAGTGTTATGTTATCACATGCCACACAACACAGGCCTACCTAAAGCACCAATTTCTATCGTTAGCGTTAGCTAAATGCTAAGACGGTTGTGTATTTTGTAATTACCGTGGTATTCACTTATTAATATTTCAACACTACAGTGTAACAGCCAAATATGTTACGTAAACAATGTATGTAATGTTAATTACCAGTTTCGGATTTTAAAAGATTATAAAATTGTGTAGTCTAGGAAAGACTTCGTCCCAGGTCGTTGACTGCCGCAGCTGTACGAGACTAAAGCAAAATGGCGGCAGTAGGATAAAAATATGAGGATGGGCCAACTGGTGTGCTGCGTTCGCGTCAAATAGAAAAGATTGTAAATTCGGCCATTACACTTTTCTCGGAACAAACAGGCCGGTGGCACACAACTTTTCTACTCCACTACAATTCAGAGGGAAATGTTGTTCTATTTACTTTACGTCGACCAACTACAAAGTTGTACTTAACACAGTTAAATCAACAAAAATAATCAAAATAGCATAATATAGGAACATATTTTACTATCACAGTTACTTAATGTTCCTGCATGAGTGGCTACCCTTACTTTGATACTTAACGTACAGTTTGCTGACAAAACTGCATCCGTTCACACAAGGAAGATTCCGAATGCAAGCGTTGAATATGAACTTCTACCGCCACTGGCTTTGTTGTGTTGTTCGTGTTTACCGGTTGAATTATACAAAGTAATTATGAACTAATATAAGAGCTAAACCGTTCACGGTGCAATAAATATAAGTTCCACAAGGGAGCAGTGTGAGCTCCTTCTGCTGATGTGCCTGAATTCCGCCTTTCTGGAATGGATGGGCAGCTCACTTGTAAGCAGCAGCCTTCTTTATGTGCATGCCTCATTGCTTGAAATGTTTTTTCTTTTCTTTCTTTTTTCTTTTTTTTATCATATATGTTATCATTTTAGAAGTATGCCCTACATGGAGCAAAGTTAGGTCAGGGTAATTTCACTTCTGCCACACTACAATATTGTGTGTGTGTGTGTGTGTGTGTGTGTGTGTGTTTGTGTGTGTGTGTGTGTGTGTGTGTGTGTGTGTGTGTGTGTGTGTGTGTGCGCGCGCACACACACACACACACACACACGTTTGCTCGTTTTCTTTATTTTGAAAAGTAAAGACCGGAAGTGGTGTAGATTTTATTTTGGTCGGTTTGACAGCGGTTCAGTTGTATGGGCTTTGACAGGAGTCTTATCAGTTGCTTGCTCGGTTGTTACTCTGCTGCCCGCTGACAGTCAGTAGCTTTTGTATCGCTCGCCACCTTTCGAAAGCAAACGGAGTGTAACTTTAAGTTAGCTTTGCAACCAAGCTGACAACTTTAGGAGTGAAATACAAATTGCTTTATCGGTGTGGCACGCCACAATGGACACTGTTCAGGTAGGTGAGTTAGTTGAATACACAGGTTGACAAGCGTAAGCTTTAGCATGTCGCTAGCAGGGGTTGGCTAACAAGGGCAGGGCCAGTTAGCCGCAAGGTGACAAACCAGTAACGTTAGTTGTTTGGATGCCAATGTGAACGCTAATTTTTTTACACCTGGCTACCTGCTGACTTCTTTGTGTGTCTTTGTTAGTCTTTTTACACACCTTGTTTGTTATACCCAGAAATTGGTGTCTGGATTTTCTCTGGACCTGGGACCTTTGAAAGAACCTCTTGGATTTATTCGCGTCTTGGAATGGGTAAGTCAAGTTAAAAAGTAGTTAGAATGTCTCCAAAGTAGGCAACAAACCACGTTAACGTCAGTTAAATCAGTTACGAGGTACAAGTTAATCTTATTAACCACCGTACCATTGACCCTCATGATGCTGATATTTCTTGCCTTTTTATTCCACTAATTCCATGCACAAAGCAACATGCAAGTGTGTCTCAGTGGTCAGAAAGATATTCCAGTGTATAGACTAAAGTGTAAAGACTTAAAGGTCCTTCAATAACCGTTGCAGGTGCTTCTGTCTCTGCTTTGTGCATTTGTAACTTTGGAGTCTTGGCTTCAGACCCGGTTCACTGAGTTAAATTATACCATAGCTGGTCGATCCGCATGTCCTAAGTGAAACGTTAACCTAAGATACGATGTCGATCTTCTACTGTAAACCCTTACGTGCCCCCCAACATGAACTTGATTATGTCGATGAGTGAACCAAACTGGAAGCTCAAACAATAACCAGGAAATTCCCGGATTTTGGGACTTCTATGTTGAAATAGTACAGCTAAGATAATAGTTATTGCACTTCAGACAGTTAAGTAGTAGCACACGGAACAGGACTGTGGTTGATGCCATGTGTTGTTACAGAAAAAAAAAACACAGTAAAGCAAGCAATTGTGGAACCTGGGCAAAATCGAAAGGAGAGGTGTGAGTTGGTGAGCCAACTCCACTGTATGTAGCTGTTGTGAGGAAGGCCATCTGTTAAGATTGAAGTAGCTTGGATATCCCATATGTGCTGCTGCTCAGTAGAACATCACTACCATGCATGCTGTGTGTGACTGACTTCTTAATGAGTAATCTGACTGACCGTGTACTAAAAAAGAAAACAGATAAAGAATGTGACAGCTAGTATTCATAGTGCTCTGTATTTCTGGTTGATGTACTAGTACTGTGCTAACTGCCTCAGTACAACTGGCAGTGCTGTGTGTATTTAAGGCGTGGACTTCTGGAGCAGCCATGTCCTATTGTAATTTACACATGCAGCAGGTATTATCTGCTGCTGTGCTGCAGTTTCACTCGAGGAAAGGTGCCTTAAAAATCAACGCTTTCTGTTCCGTTGTATGGTGGATTATCAGACTTCTATACACTAAATACCAGCTGAATTGTAGCAAAAGTGTGTAATTTTCTTAGTTTTGCAGTTCTTTTTTTGTTTGTTTTGATTATCATTATTTGTGGCCAAGAAAAATGAGAAGTTAGTTGATTGGAAAGGTTCAAAGTAAGTCAAAAATTTAGCCAAATTATCGAAGACACCTAATTTGGATTTGAAAATTAAAGTGACTGCAGTGTTTTCCTTTGAAATAAAAAGTCCGTTCCAACAAGTACAGTAGGACTAAGATTAATCAGAAAGTCTGTTTGTTTAATAAATGTACAGTTTATTGACCTTTATTTTCTCTTAACAGATGGGGGTGTGTTAACAACCTGTCTGATTGTCTGTTGGCTCATGTTTCTTGCTTGTGTGGTTCATTTTTAGTGATGCAGCAGACGCCTCACTTGTCATTGCAGGAAAACCACAGGTGTAATTATTAACATCAACAATGGCTCATTTCCATTAAGTGTCCCAGTAAGCTATTTCAGTTAGCCCCCACACACAACACCAGGACCATGTTTAAGCAGAATGCACCCTTCATTAATGCTGTTAATTACAGCTGTGCTTTTCCTGTTATGACATATCAAAATGTCTGCTTATTCCATGAGTAAAATGTTATTAACAAGAAAATGATGCCAAAACAAGCAGAATCTTGTGTATGATACTTTACATTTGGTTTATTTGCTTGCATATTATTTACTGTTGAAGTGGAAATTTACGGTCAGTAATTTTAAAAAATGGAAAAAGAATGTCTGAACAGTAGCAGTTAAACAATACTAACTTTTTTCAGTTCTCTGTTCAAATTTTTGGATGTAGAGCTGATGAGGTGTCTGGGTCCAGCTGGCTGCTGCAGCACAGCATTCTCTAACTGTCTCCTTGGGCAATGGTGTGCAGTGGTATAAGTGTACAGCACACATATCACTGGGGTAAATTCGCATAGGTACACTTGATTGTGCAAAGGCCATTGTATACTTGATGCAGGAAGTGGTATCAGAAGGTTTGTATGGACAGATGGTCATGTTTCTACAATTTTCCTCCATTTCTTATTAAAAGATACAAAGCACATATTGATGAGGAGTTGGCCACGCTAGTTGATGTCATGAGTAACAGCAAACAGCCACAACAGTCATGGTTAAAAGCTCGCTTTTACACACTGGCACCAAGTAAACTGTGACTGTACAGAGGCCACTGAAGAAAATGCTAACATCTCTCTTGAAATACTAAGGCAATATACATCAAATGACCTCAGCGGGTATTTTTATGGGACATTTTGCTGTAGTGGTTGGTCCTAACATGTCCCACCTCCTCCATCGGTTGTGCATAGAAAATGATGCAGGAAGTCCAGTTTGATAAAGAGATCCGTGAATTGCAAACACCACACAGTGGTGTGTAATGTTCTGAGACAGGATGTTCCAACTCTGAAACGTTTTCACAGCTGCAGGCATTTCTTTAGTCACAACAGTTGTAACGTGAACAGTAGAAATACAGCTTTGTCATTACAAAATAATGTACCGGTAATGTTCGTTTGCACATTCTGTATGTGATTGGGCACCGCAGTGCTTGCTGGATAATGTTGCAACTGGCCAGTCTGAACACGGCCTGAAAGACCAGCCTCTTTCTGGTTCAATATATGCCTCTGTGTGCTAGCTGTTGTCAGTATCTGAATCTTGTGACTGAATAGACTGCTGCTGTCTATGTGGAAATGTGTCCGTCAATTAGGTGGCTTTGCTTTTCGAGTTTGAGGATCTTCGCATCATTATGATAGTCACTGAGCTTTCTAATCTGATTTTCACACCTGCAGACATTGTTGTTCTGAATCAACAATTGCTATTTCCAATTAAACCAGTAAGTTCAACAAGTTCAAATGTTGTTGGTCTGCTTCAGTCTCATGGCTGAAATAGACAGAATTCTTCCAGGGTGAGACATTCTTAGTATTCTAGAGCTGGAAGAAATGGTTTGCCTCCCTCCTCAATTGTAATGCTTTTGGAAGATGTTTAGAATTGATATTACTGAATGTCAAACTGGCCTGTATGCCACACTCTTAAATATGGACATAAGCCAGTAACTGTCATTTTTCACAGTGTCAGGTGAAGGATGGTGCGGCTATTTTTGTAATCATGACCTGCTGGGTCTTTTTTTGGGTCACTATGGCTGTATGTCCCCATGATATGCTCCATACAAATGAAGATTGTTGTACAAAAAGCTAAATTGCTAGTGTCAGAATCTTGTGACTGCCTGCTGCTGTCTCTTATCTGTCCTGCCACTCCCTGATCAGGAGAGCTAGTGAGGAATGCATCAGTCAGGCGTTGGGTGGGACACTGGAATCAGGATCTGGAACCCCTGCCCTATCTGGAGGGTTATTTGGGGTGCTGTCAGATTGGCCCGGGTGGGTCAAACAGGGCTGAGATGAAAGCTGAGAAATGGTGTGGAGATCCAGAGGCACCTGAAAGATGAAACCCATTCCTGGAAATCCTCAGTGGGCCCGAAGCTTGCTAAATACTGCACTGCATTTCTCTGTGTGTGTCTTTCTGCTATTTATCTTGCTGTTACTACACTACTGCAGCCTGCAGAGTGTTTACCTCAGTGCCTGTGCTTACCCAGTGCTTTGGCACACTGTATGCAACTCTTGTAGCTGAAAAGGATCCTGATGATTTGATTTGGGAATGTGCATTTGTAGATGTAGGCGTAAGTGAACAAAGGACATTATTCTTGGGAGAAAGTACAGAAGCAAGAATCACATGTCCTAACCAGAAGCTCGACATTGGAGGAAGGACGTCCTGGGGAGGGGGGAAGTGTGTGGAGGGGCTGACCTTTGTCACTCAGTACTCCTAGGTACTGTAATGCTGTATTCCTTCATACTTTTCAAAATACATTCTGCAACACCAGCATTTGATTGTGAGAAACTAACACATTTTTTGTGACCATATCATGTCATCACTGTCATGTGAAAATCAATTTGGTTGCTTGTAATTAAGGTAATGGACTACATGCCTTCAGTGGGTTGAGGTCGTTTTCCAAACCCCTTCGGCTTGTGAAGAACTTTCCCAGCGAGGGGAAACAGTTCTGCTAACACGGGCAACAAGATATTGGCAGGGCATGCTGTAGCTAGAGCTCAGCAGCAAGTGTAGCTACCAGTGCAACCTGAATGGCGCTAGCTAATCTAGTAGTAGGAGGTGCACAGTACATCGTGGAAGAGGCAGCAGGAATGCAGGAACTCTCTCACAGATGGGCCAAACATCCCTCTGATGGTACAGTAGTAGTGAACCACCATCGCATCCCTCCCCAGCACCAAGCAGAGGTGAGGGAGTGAGAGGCACCTAAACATTACTGCTAGCTCATGCTAAAACCCGATTAGCAGGAGCTAGCAAGGCATGCTGTAGGCCAAGATAGTCGACAAGCAAGTGATGCAGCCTGAATGGCACCAGCTAACCTAGTAGTTAGCAGAAGTGAGTGTGGTAAGTTGTTGAAGACGGAGTGGGAATGGATAAACACCTTCACAGATGCACTGGTCGTCTTCCCTGTAGTACAGTATGGCTAGTAGTCAGCACCGCGTCCCTCCCAAGCAGCCGGGAAGAAACAGGAAAAGCAAGAAGACTTAACAGTTCTACGCTACTAAGAGGATCCTCTCAGCAACACCCAATGGTGACTCAGTTAATATTTTACTGAGTGAGACTTTTCTCAAGATGACTGAGTAAGAAAGGGAGAGGAGCAGTGCATGCACTGGCATTTTAAAGGGGCGAGGCTGCTACCCCCTGATTGGGTGGCGAATGCAAAATTCTTTCTTAGATGCGGAGGGCAGAGCACACATGAAATAAAAACAGCGTAGCAATGTTTAGAAAGCTCACATTGTAATTAAGTATTGGGTTAGGCAGTGTAATATTGACAAAGGCTTATGATATGGTCATATCAGATCACACTGCAATTATGTGCTTAATGACACCTTCAATAGTTCTACATGTTCTAAACGCAGTTGACAGCTTTCCTCCAAAAAAAAAACGCCAGTCATAGATGGATTATCAATAGAATTTTATTCTATAGTTTGGACTATAGCTAATTATTTTTAAATGTTATTAGTAATGCATAGAGACACAATGTTCTCCCCTAAACACTGTACAGTTATCAATGTGATAACAAAACCAGGGCGGGAGGTATGTACAAGCTTAATTAATAGTGACAATAAAATCATTACCAAAGGCCTAAATAATCAAACAACCAAGGTACGCCCTGATACAATTCACTACAATCAAACTAGACTTGATGAGGCCCCTACTTTACAGGCTTAGAAAGAATTAGTCACACTCAGTGGCATCAACACGGCCACCTGCTCGCTGTGTAGCAGGGTAGCAGTACATACATTGTGAATGATGAAAGTGTGTAAATATGGCACAAGGGATAGCTGCTCTCTCAGTGAACACATTTGTGTTGTCACACAGTATATACGGTCATAATGTCCAACCCTAATGTGAAGTGTGTCTGTGGGTGTCTCTATGTTTGTGGAGGGTAAGGGGTTGGGATGAGAGGTATATGTGTCACGTGTAAGATGAATAAATGTTGTATAAATGTACATATCTCTTATCTTGTGTGTTATGTCTTTTGGAAATGTTATTCTGACACCATCCTAGGATAGTATATGTTACCTTATACAATGTATTATTATTTATGTTCGTCTGTAAGAGATCCTTAGCAAATCCCATGATGAAAGCATGAAATGAAACAGATAATTGTATAAAAAAAGACCATTACATCTCATGGTTATCCCAGCCTTAAGGAAACACTTGACATATTTTCTTCATACTTTCCACATATTAGTTTCATGGGTGGTATGTTTACAATGTGTGCCAACTTTGGCTTGATAAGAGCTGCTGTATGAAATCCTTCTCTGCTCTGTGCCTAGTTTGTGTCTGTATTTTAGCATGTAATGTCCTTAAAAATAGCAGCCAGAATCTCTATGGCATTGTAGTCGAGTTGTAGTTTGTTTACAGATAGAGTAGCTTGAATAAGATTTTTCCCGTGTTAGAAAGGACCACTGGTGCTTCTCAAGTGTGTAAGAGCTTTTTAGGAAGACTTGGTTGTATAGAATCACTACGACTGCCTTCAGGAATCAGGCTTCTAAATCTTTTTGTACAATGTGGATTGCGCAATTTCTTTACATCTGTTAAGTGTCAGTGTAGGGAGTTCATGCTATGGCTGAAGAAAGGCTGTTCAAATCTTGTCCAAACCTTGATGCTTAATTCATGACCCACCTGAAAAATCTGTTACAAACAGATGCAAACTGGACATATTTTAACCCAACCATGGTGTGCCAATAAATTAAAACTTCTAAATTCTCTTTGTTCTGCACTGCAGTCAACTCTCTGGTGGCCCTCGAGTGCCATCTCAGTTTTTCTGCACAGTCAGTTCATGCTAAAGGTTAGAGGAAATGGTCTGGGTTCCCCTCTGCTTTCCATTCTTCCTGCCAGTGTCTGCTGTCTGTCAGCATAGTTGTAGATATCAGCTTGTTTTTCTCCCATGAGAAGAAACTTTTTGCTGACATTCATTCTTATGTGATAGGAAAAACAACTTTGACAGAATAAAATATTCATTCACATTTAAAGGAGCAATATGGAAGAATTTTAGTTTAAAACATTCAGAAATTAACTAAAATTATCAAATGAATGTGAAAAAAAATCAGTTTTGACATTATATCAGACGTGTGAATTGTGTTTCAGAGATATCTACTGAAGTTAGCATGCTAACCAGCTAGCCCCAGCCTGCCCTGTCTCATAATACCACTTTGCACCTCAAGAGGCCATATGAAGTCACTGTAATGTCCAGTCTGTCCTCAGTCCAGCAACACTGTGGTCCCTGGAGTCCTGGTCGGAGCTGCTGTACTGTATTATGAACTGTACTGTGATCAGCTCAGTACTGTTGCAGTACTGCAGTAGTGTCCGTCGGTCTTGTGTTCAGTCTCGGGTTGTTTGGAGCATGAATTCAACAAGCGGCCAGTTTTTACATGTCAGTCTTACTTATCCTTTGTTTGCTTCTCAGTGCTGCATTATAAATATGTGCAGCGAATGCAGTAGTCCACCCTGCTTGACATAAAGGCAGGAGTGAGTTGCTCTAAATCTTGTATTATATCTAATTCCCACTATTATCCAGCACTCTCTGGCTTAGCAATTCATTTCAACATTTACAATGGGGAAAACATCAGTTAAACAATATTTAGTTAAATGACTCATGAAATCGAAACCAATCCAACAATGTGTTAGTCGTCCAACACTTTCCAACTTCTCTTACCTGTCAGTGGCTCTCATCCCTGAGTCCATCAGTTCCTTCTGAAGACACAAAACTGGTCCCAAATACATAGTTTCATCAAACAGCTGGTCACTAACTAGCTGTGTGTGTGTGTGTGTGTGTGTGTGTGTGTGTGTGTGTGTGTGTGTGTGTGTGTGTGTGTGTGTGTGTGTTCATTGTCAGGAAGAGACAATAAGGGTTTATGGTACACTTAAGATTACTAGTACAATATTAATTCTTCAATAGAAATGCAATCAAATTATATGATAGCCATCAAACCAATTGTTCACTGATGCCTTTGTGGAGGAAGCTGTCAGCCCGCTATATATATGTGTTTGAGCTCGATGTGTTAGAGCTTCATATGGAAGCTGTCCTGCAGAAGATCCTTTCACTGATGTTCATTCAATTCTGATTTTATTATTGAATTGTTAGCATTTTGTTAATCCACCACATGATTAGACACTATTTTTTAAAATGTAAAACACAGAAAGAAAAATTTAAACAAAAAAAAACAAAAAAAAAAAGCACTTAATTCGGGAAAAAAATTAAATGGAATCTGGTCAAAATGAAAACAGATTTCATGGGGCCCTACTTACTGTCTACTACTTAAGTGTATCTTAGTTGCAGCATATGGCATGTAACTACAAGTCAGCTGTGAAAAGATGGCTTTTTGCAAGAGCTGGACTGATTGGACCTGAAAGTTTGGTTTGTCAGCCTCACCGTAGGGGTTTGCCATTTGCGCTTTCAGCCCTCTGAGGGGGAGGAAGGGGAGTTTCCTGTGTGGAAAAAGAATGTAACAACTGCTGGGAGGAGAGTGATAGTGAGGTAGGGATGTTAGTTCAGAAGAAAAAAAGCATTTGTTCTGTAAGGGAAGGGAAAAGGTGTCATGGTATCAGTGTAGAAGCTTAACTCTGATCCTAAAAGGCAATATAGTTAATTGTGTCTCAATTTAATGTTTAGAAATATGAGGACATTAAATTGGCTTTAATTTAATTTCTAACCAACTTTGTATTCAGATTTTTTGTTAGTTCAAAATTACAGCAGCAGAATCAGGTTTGATTTCCTTCAAAACCAAAAGCCTGATAGTTTGAGGCCTGTCAGTCAAACAAGCTGTCTCTGTCTCTCCCTCAAACTGTCTGTTTAAAACCTCCCATCCTCGCTTATTTCTTTGCCTCTACAGGTGTTCACCATCTTTGCCTTTGCCACCACCGGAGGTTACTCAGGGACAACCCACTTTACAGTCACCTGCCCAGGATCCCAGGAGATTCAGAATGTAAACCCTGTATTTGGCTACCCATTCAGGTACTGGAGAACACTAGAGCGCTTCTAGTCATTTACTGTTTATCTGCAGTTATTGTGTGAAACAGGATTTTGAGATTATTTTCTTGAAATTTGCTTCCCACACTAAAACACTTAGAGTTTGGTCTTTCTCACCTTTCAGCAAACAACACAATTGTTCATTACTGCCATCATCTGGTGAAAAGTATGGTTACTCCACTACTCTGCAGCAACTTTCTCACTTGTTGCTTATTCTGTCTCTCAGTGTAGGTGAACACACAGTACTGATGTTGCAAAGACATCTATGTTTATGTTGTCAGGTGACTGCAGAAGCAGAAAATAATGATTTGTATGCAGGTCTGAATGCTCCTGGGTAACCAGTGCAAACAGTAATTGCTGGTCTCTGTGTTTAGAGCCCCTGTAAAAAAGGACTGGACCTCATGGTTTAAATCTATATCACACTAAGAATATCCTTGAATATCGAATTATGAATTTGGACAGCTTAGTGTTGTGAAATGAAGACATGATATGATAACATCACCACCATACATTTCCACTGAAAGTCAATAGAGACAGAGCTGTTAATCAAAGTGATGATGATCACACTGGATGTCAGTAGAGGAAATGGCGCTAGCATGAAACTTAGCAGTAGTTTAGCTGACTTTGCTGGAATTCTGTATGAATAGAGCCAACGGAGATGAGCACTTAGAGGAAATAAGGGTGAAGAAACACAACATGCATGGTGTTGTTAGGTCATTTAGAAACACGATTGGGGGAGATATTTGCTAAGGATTGCTGTCCCTTTTCAGGCTCTGAATAGTGAAATTGTACAGTTGTTTACTGGTGGGCTGCACTGAGGTAAAGTAGAAATTTTACACCGGGGAAAAGCTGTTAAATCTGTTTAATCAGTCATTCATGGAGGGGGAGAGATAAAAACAGTGTGTAAGAGAGAGAGCTTTTATTCAGTAGGTCACACAATGCAAATTAAAAAATGCATTATTAAGTTACTTTTCAGTAGATCTCTATTAACCCAGAGTCTTCTTCCCATTACCATGTCAGAATCAGAATACGTTACTAGTGCTTGAGGGGAAATTGGGTCAATTGCTCTTGCTGCCATTGTAGAACAGTAATAAGATTAGAAAAGGAAATAAGGGATATCTTTAAATATAGAGTGTTTAAAAATGTATACACCATACAACAGTATAAATGAACCATAAATAATATAATACATGTGAGTGTAAATATCTAAACTTTGCGTATTGTGCTACAATAAATAACACCAGTCTATATAAAAAATATATCTGTTGTGCAACATTTTGCATTAAGTAAGAGTAATAGAATACAAGAATACTACTACTGCTAATACTAAAACTATAGTAATAACATTACTAGCAATATATAGTGATATAAAAATGGTAAAAATAGTTGATGATGATAATATTAATAATAGTAATGGTAATAATGATAATAGCAGTAGTAGTAGTAGAATAATGCAGTATAAATTATATACATATACACCATATTATTACAGCATTGAATTATTGTTGATGTGGTGCTAAAGTTGATGAGGTTATTATAATTATGAGGTAATCAGTTAGACACATAAACAAATCATCAGGAACGAGGTCTGTTTATGTGTCTTCTGTTCATCATAATACTTAATAACTGGAGAAAATGCTGTGAAATGAGCTGATCCGGGACCATACAGGGGTTCAGCACGCAGCCTTTGTAAAATCTTACAAGTCTCCTTTAATCCTTTCATATTTTCTTTTCCTGCTTTCCTTGGATAGAAGAATAACCCAGGTGAGGACTGTTTTTTTTTTTTTTTTTTTTTTTTTTTTTAAGTTACACAACAAGAGAGTAAAAACCGGAGTCATTTGAGCGGTTGTTGAATGTACCCTCCTCCTCTCTACCTGCTTTCAGGTTGCTAGCACACCCATATAAGATCCCCTCGTGTAACAGCAGTCCAAGCAATGAAACCTTCCTGCAAGGCGACTTCTCCTCCTCTGCAGAGTTCTTCGTCTGCATCGGTGTGTTCGGGTTCCTTTATTGCACTGCCACGCTGATCCTCTACCTGGGCTACCAAAGCATCTACCGCCAGACCACTCGTGGACCCATCATAGTGAGTACATGTCCTTTGTTCAGCAATGAGCTTGGTGGAAACCCCCTTCACATCCACCAACCTGGGGTATGAGGAGAGTTGGGGTTGTCTTTTCTAACATCTTGGGTATTCAAACCAATATCAGCCTGGTGGGTGCATGTTATTTAAGGGTCCTGTGAGACACAAAAGATAAACCAGGAAGTCCAGTTGGAATAAGCAGGGGTGTAACAGTGCAAAAAAATTAACGATTTGGCATAAACCTCCTTTTTTGGGTCATGGTTCAGCACAGCAGGGAAAACAACACAACTGTAGGAGTTTTTTTTTTAAAGATTTTTTTCCTACCTTCCAGTCTGCATCCGATTTGTATTCTTTCCTGACTGAACTGTTTTTTTGTTTTTTTTTATTTTTTGTTGTTTGTCACAACAACAGTGTTATTGTGTGGTAAATACAGTAGAATTTCTGATGATCTAACTCCAGTTCTATGAGTATGTGCTTCGCCCTCTGACAAGCTTTGCTGAGGCAGAGCCTCGATGTGGTAACCAGGACACAGGGGGGTGGGATGAGTTGGGGTAAAGCAGCAACTGTTAAATGACTCTTCCTTGATTTTATATTGGTTTGCTTGTGATAAATAAATAAAAGCAATTTCAAAGCTGTGCTATGAAAAATATCCCTCTTATTTTGTCACCAACACCCACCCACCCCCTCCATAATTATTCCACAGAATCAAATAAGTGTTTAATTGCATTCATTTCATCTTCCTTTTGGTATGGCCCTAATTTCATTTTACAACTTTCTCTAAAATGTCATTCTTAATATCTCAGACAGAAAGAGTGTCAGTTTGATTTTGGAGCACATGTGCATAGACAAATAGAGGCAATCAAAAACATGTACAAGGGGCTCCAGCCCCCATGTGATCATGAACATCAATATGTAAGTATAGAGAATGGATGGATGGCAAAATAACCAAAAGTAGCACATCAGACAAATATCATCCAATACAGTTTGCGAAATTATTCACTACATTATTAATTATGAATTATTCTAGGAGCCTGTATGCAGATACAGACTGTGGCCAAAACACCGGTGTTTGATACTCTATTGCATTCAGAATATAAAAAAAATGCACAGCAAATAAGAACTGTTAAAGACCTGAAAACTTAATATTTTGTTCTTGGAATGAGAGCATGCTCATTTTGTATGTTAGAAACAGCATGATTTGCATTCAGCCTGACCTAAAAACCCTCTGAATACTCAGGGCACATTAATGTGTATGTAAACATGCTCAGTGTTTGCTTTGTACTGCTCCTGCCAGGACCTGGTGGTGACCGCTGCCTTTGCCTTCCTGTGGCTTGTGTCGTCCTCAGCCTGGGGCAAAGGTCTGACTGATGTCAAATGGGCCACTAACCCAGACAACCTTGTGGAGTCGTGCAAGGACATCTGTAAACCAGGAGACTTTCCTTCCATGGGTCGTCTCAATGCCTCTGTGGTAAGTCATGGTAAAGTAGTGCTGCAGACCTTTCTCATACCCCGTGATTCTCAGAGAGAGCGAACAGTATCTTAATAAACTTTTAGAACCTGAGGAAACGTATCCTGTCTACTCCAAGATTTACAGTAGCATAGCTGCAGAGATGTTTCCAGCAGCTGGGGAAAAAAAATAGGAGACACGTGGTTGCACATTCCAGGAGAACTTTTGATTCAAAATAGCAACAAGATATTCAAATGTATTTATCAGTTTCCGACATCATGTGACCAGTTTTGTCCAAGATGTAATCAGTCTACCCACATAGCTATGCTAAACAAGGAAACTGAGCTTACAGCAGCAGTTCCATCTACTCCCCTTAAAACTTTGTTCATTGCATCTCAAAGTCATGCAGATTCAATGATTTTCTTTCAAATATTTTTGCAAATTATTGTATCCCACATGATATCATTACTCATAGTTCATTACCACAAAATTTCTGATCTTTAATGCAGAATGTGCAGGAAAACTATTTGGCCACAACATCATGGCCGTTTAGACACCATAGGAGACAAACATCACTGCCAAAACATCAGCTAACTTATTTTCAGAACCAGGTCACATTCACATTATTTAATCTTGCCGAGCTTTCAGCTGGAATCCATTTTAAAAAGCACATGAAGTTTACATTCGTTTATAGGCAATTATTCACTTTAGGGAAGAATATTTTTGGCCTTCCCCTCTGCATATGGAGCTTTACATAATCCTGAAAGTGATTCAACTTTCTGTATTTCATGATTTCTCCTGCATTGAAATGTGTAGATCTGCCTGTCAGCCTTTTCAATATGTTGAATCCACAAACTCTGAAGGGCATCATTCATTTCATTGTATTATTATTATACAGTTACACTAAACCATAGTGTCATTCTTTTTAATATTATTTCTGTTCCTTACAGATGGTGTGTGTAGGATACTTTATAAATAACTGTACTTCATCCATACCCAAGATAGTGGGAAGCTACATCTGTTTAACCACTATTTTTGTCCAAAAGCATCTTGATCTGATAATCAACTAAGCCAACATGCTTCATACTGACTGTTTTCACCAGCTGTGCACTGTTTTCAGGAGCATCACAGTTATAACCCTATTACACTGTGCATTTTGTAACAGACTAGCACCTAATGCTGAGGTCAGACTACACAAATCTACCCCAAGTTTGAGACAAATTTGTCGTGGCCGACCAATTACCAGCGTCATAGCCGATTGTGTGAACAAAAAAATCAGGTGTCTAGATTTATTTAGTATGACATGCTAAAGACACCCCACTACACTCCATGACAACCTGACACATCTAGTGTGATCTCCCACATGTTCCTGGGCGTTTACCAATCAGGTCCTCTCTCCCAAGTGCAGTCAGGTAACCATGGCAAAGAGGAGGGGGGGGGGGGGATGCTGAGGTTGCTTCTGTCAGGTGGGACAGTGAAAGAGAGGAAATGTTGGTTGAGCTGTGGCAACAGTTCAGTTCTGTTTGACATTTCCTCAAGGGAGGAGGACAGAGTCAAAAAAGACAATTCTTGGCAAGAAGTAGCAGAAGCACTTCACCAGCCCGGCGAGTAGCTGGCTGTGCTGTCATAACATTATCCCTGTCCTAACTGCGGGAATATGCTTATCATTACTAATTCCAGGTCTAACATTAAAGTAGCCTGATTGGTGCAGCCAACACAGCCAAGCCTGCTCCTTGTCAAGTGAATAACTATGGAAATAAAATTACTATATGTGAGACTTGTACCTGCCCTGATTGCTATCTGGATGCTGCCCAGTAGATGTATAAATAATGAGCAAATTGGCTCAAGTTTACGCTGCCTCTTGCATTTGCTTTTTATGTTACAGCGCATCCACAACCGTTTTTTCTTTCTTTTCTTTTGTTGGGTGCACAAGACCACCACCATCACACACAACTCTTTTGTCACTGTAATTGACAGATACTTCACCCGCCTCCCCAATGACACCTGAACTGATTGTGAAATAAGATGTGCTGTGATTAGTCGGGGTCATACGTGTAGTCTTGCCAGTAACCCAACCAACACACAGCAACAGTACGGCACCCACACCCGCAGCACTGTGATTGTTAGATCTGACACGGTGACCATCGTCAAAGACAGAAAACGTGTAGTCTGATCCCGGCATAATACCAACCTCAGTATTCCATATAAAACTGGAGGGTGGCGGATAGTAAAATGTTGCTGTATGTAAGTGCTCTTGTGGCAGAGTACAGCCAGTGCCATCTGGTGTCCAATTGTACACCGTCTATTCCCTTTCAATGGTAGGACTGTTTCACTATTTGCTGCAGCAGTGTAGAGTTAACTATGTATAATACAATTTCAATGCACTTTGTAGAATGAAAATGTCATCTTATGGTAGCATTTTTATTTTCCTGTTTTGGGTGCACTATTTGAGTCCAAAGAAATGTGTAAATGCAATAACTGTTCACATGTTCATGTTTTAGCATCTGTGTTTTTTGACCATAATGAAAGTGCTGATGTTCAGGTCAAACCTGTTTTTAAGCCTTACTGGTCGCCAATATTCAAATTTCAATGTTTGCTACCAAATAGTACACAGTGTTTTATAGTGTTACCAGGAGTGGTGGTGTTGAGCAAACAGACTTTTAAAAGCTTATGGCACAACTCAGCTGGAAGGCAAAGGAGGAGGACATAATGTAAACACTGTAAAGTTTAAAAGTACACAGTAAACAGTGTTTGTTGTCATTAGTCATCTTGTTTGTTTTTCTGTCTCTCTACAGATTTTTGGCTTTTTGAACATGATCCTGTGGGCAGGCAACTGCTGGTTCATTTACAAGGAGACTCCTTTCCACAAGGATCCCAACCCACCGGCCACCATGGAAGAAGGAGGGGCCCCTGGGCCCTAGCCACATCACTGAGGTCCTCAAGCTTAGCCCTGTACCCACAGCAGATCTGCTTTGTCCCCAACACTGGTCTCTGATGTTCACCTGCAGAAATGGAAATAAAAGGAAGGCAGTTGTCCTACATACCCCTCATACCTCCCAACACTTGGCAGTGTTGGACAGTTAATCCAGTCCCCAGTGACTGAGCAACACTAAGTTCTTTCTTTTTTTCAAAATCTGTCAACTCCCAATTCCTATATGCCATGAAAACACTAAGTGCAAATACAAACTAAAACACTTTCACACTATGTACAATAAGAGCTACTGTGAATATAGCTTGAGTTGAAACCTAAAACTGTCTGCATTTGGTGTTCATAACAGCAGCCCTGCAGTGCATTTGCTTCCACATTAGCACACTGCCCTCCCCTGATGTGGGGAGTCACCTAGTGATGAAATTGTGATGTAAGAGCCCAGAATCTCTACTGGTCTTCAACCAGGGAAAAGGCAAAGGATTAACAGAAGTTGAAATCAAACATCCCTCACATCCAATAAAAGTGTGGCCATAAGAAATGACACCCAGAGGTTAACTTTAGGTGGGAGCAAATGCATAGCCAGGGTTCTCTCTTTAGCCAGGCCAGTTCGACCCTGTGTAATCTGGAAGAAGTGCTACAGTTCAGATCCCAAGCACTGCGTATTGCAAAAACATGTCAATAACTGTAATTTCAGTAGATGAGCTTGTTGGTTAAAATATATTGAATGCTCTTTTTCCTTTTGTATAATCGGACTATGGCATGTGTTCATACTGTAGAATGTTCTCTCCTTTTCTGAACTCTGCCTCCGAGGCGCAAGACCATCTAACAGTTAAATTCACAGCCATGTCATTCCTCCAACAATATTCTCATCTAATAATCTAAATTTCACGCACTCAGATGTTTTAGCACACTTTGATATTCTTGCCCTTAACTGTTGATGGCAAAAAGAAAATACAATACACACCAAGTAGGAAGAAAAATCACACTACATTCTACTGCACCTGTCTGTACTTCAGATGGGTGAGCAGAGACCTTTATTTTAAAAGTACATTTTGCATGATGTTTCAGGTTGTTGCAGTCTTGTTTAATTCTCCCCTGTATTCAGAGTAAGACAGGCATTCTGCATGTTTACTCCAATAGCTGTTATGCATGACTTCACAGTGGAAGTGACTAATAGATGTCAGGTTTAGTTCCTCGCTGATCAAAATGTTACATTTACACTACTCAGTAACAGCAACACTCATCCTTGTTTGAATTATCTTTTGCAGAAGGTGACCTGCAGTGACATTATTTATATACAGTTCATATGTATTTTTATGTACATGAATTAGTCCGTTGCATATGTTTAAAAGCAGTGTTGGGTTTCGGTTTATATTTCCCAGTGGAAAAGTGTCAATGTGTAGCTTCGCTTTGATTTTTTTTTTTTTTTTTTTTTCCTTGTAATGTTGTCAGATTTGCTGTTAAATTTATGAAACCACTGAGTAGCCTTAGGCTTAATCTTGTGATGATAAATGGTTCAAGTAACAAAAGTGGCTAAATGTGTTTGCCACATTGATGTAATCCTGCTGTATTTTTGACTCCTGCCTGTAGTACTGCTCTACATGTAACTTTATAGCCTGTACAATACATTAGAAGGTTTTTTGCTGAACTCCTACAGTTGCTCTGAGTCACTGCTGATGTTAATTTGTCAACACATTGAGTATTTGCATTGCACTAAGACGGATCTAATGATCTCAATGAAGTAACTGTTTTGATTTGAGTTATTGGGCGTTCTGGGCAGCTGTTTTCTTTCATTGCCTTAGCCTCTGTAGGGAATAAATGAGGGGCTGTCCAAGTCACTACAAGTAAAGTAATATATTTTCCACATCATATTGAAATTAGACAGCTATTTAGTAAGATGCTTTATCAATTTTTAAAACATGAATCTTAGTTTGATTAGAGCACCAAGAGTATGTGGATGTTTATGTAATGAATTATACTTTCTGTATTTTATGCCTCTTTTGTGCAAACGGAAACAATGATCTGTATTGATGTGTAAAACATGAAAGCTGCAAGTGCTGGATTCTGTCTCCTTTTTTAATTACATTGCAGAATGAGTTTATACACAAGTACGTCTCTACTTGTTCACATGGTTTACAGACTATGTACAGAAGTTGTATATTATAGCATTTTTCATAGTAGCCTGTTTAGTCTTTTTTTTTTTTTTTTTTTTTTTTATTGCACCAAAATGATAAAATAAGACAATCCTGCTTAAAATTGATGGTCTAGATATGTGTTGCTACCAGCTGACTCATTCGGTCACTGGGGTCAGATCTGTCTGCCAAAGTATCTTCATCATACTAACAGGGTGCTGCCAAGTTCAGAAATTCTACCTTTCTATACATAGTGAGATCTGTTTCCTATTTGAATTATAAATGAGTTAACTGTGCTACTCAGCCAGATGTATGTAGAGGTAAATAAAATCATCCAGCTGTTTGTTGGGTCACTGTTAAGAATAAAAGAAAGTGCCAGTGCCGTCCTTCCAGGGCAGATTCCCAGAGCTTTGTCACTCCTCTCTTTCTGCCCTGCCTCACCACCACTCCTCTCTCCCGCCAGTAACAAACAAGGAGGCCATGAGGGAAGGCCTGTGTGGAACCGGATGCTGCCGTAGTAAACATGCTACAGATGCTACAGAGAAGTGGTTCACAGCCATTTTGTTTTTGACCCCTTAAAAAGAAACAAAATCTTAGTATGAACAACAGGTTTGAGTTCAACCCAGGAGCGATTGGCTCCATTAATGTAATTAAATGGATGTCTATATATATGTCTATATATACATTTATATAAAAATCCTTTGAATAATCCGGTGACCTAGATTTATCTTTCGACCACTTAGAAGAGATAGATGGAGTTGGGAGCCACTGCCATGTGTGAGGTGTATATGTGTGTTTGTGATGTGAGAAGTATTCTTCCCTGAACCCAGCCCTCTTCTGACAAAAGATGAAGTTGGTGGCAGTATGGAGACAGGGCATTATTTCAAGTATTTTCTCTCCTTGCTACAGGTCACCTTTTGCCCATTGAGTCACACTACTTTAGCTGGTAGGAGTATTTATTTCACAGGCTTTGCTCAGTGCTGAACCCAGGAAACAAACTTTTGACAACCAGATGCCAGGAAAGTAAAATAGGTGATTGCTAATAAGACTACTGAGAAAAAGTTAAGTTGCA
>NC_135075.1:2090000-2212500 GCF_051107435.1 Chaetodon auriga | reverse complement strand
CCAATGAAAGCAGATAGAATGTATTTTGTACAAATAGACCTGTTGTGTATTAATCATCAACACAGCTGTCATTACACGGTGGGAGAATAAAATTGGAGTTGAAGTCTTTTAAAGGCTTTAAATCTGCATAATTTATGTTATGAAGAGTTTTAAAGACCAGCTGATGCCCTGGCTCACACTTCCATCTCCGTCCTGTTCAATTATGAACTTGTTTTGCCTCTTAATACAGCTCTCTGAACTTCCTTCATCCTCGTCCCAAATATCTTCCTCTGAGACCTTCTTTTTCTTTATCACTCCCTCCTTCTGTAACAAGCTCTCTGAAGTTTGCCTGAGGTTTCACAGACCTCCCTTTCACCCTTAGATACACACTCATACTCAGCGCAAAACCACAAACTAGACTTCCAGACCTACACTCTACATTTAATGGGAGAAAATCAAGTTCCTGTGAAACCAAAGGAAAAAAAAAAAAAAAATACAACTCCAGTGATTTGCTATTATTCTTAACTGTCACAAAACAAATGTAAGACTGATTCAACTGTGGTTTTAGGCTTAACCTGTTGGTATAGTTGAAAAAATTATGTTTATTAAAACGTCTACATCAACCTTTTCTATCAGTAACATTATACACAATAAAGTAATGATTGAGATCCGGGAGCATGGTCACATCTGCAACTCCAACAGTGCAAGAGATACAAGCAATGAGACAATCAGCTGGATACAAATCAATACTGAAATGTTAGTAATAATCAACCCCCTTACCCTTGTACACCCCATTGGACTTATTTTTAAAATTTAGCCAAACTGCCCAGATCTTAGTGCAACATGATAAGGAATAATGACCAGAACTATGAACTATGAACTTACAGAACACTGAATGAAATTCTTTGTGCAAGAATAAGAATAAGTGAATGGCACAGTGAGGTAATTCATGTCTTGGATCGTGTGAGTAATAGTGCAGCCCTGTGGCTGCTGCTGTACGGCTGAGGCTACAGAAGTGACACCCAGAGTCCCACACAGCCTTCTCCTGAGTGTGTGTGTGTGTGTGTGTGTGTGTGTGTGTGTGTGTGTGTGTGTGTGTGTGTGTGTGTGCATCCACCTGAACGTTTTTCAGTGTGTGTGCTCAGTGTTTGAAAATGTGTGCAATTCCGGGGTCACCTCTAGGTCACGGTGAGGAGGATGATTGCTCTTGTGGTGATTTATGGCTCTCGCAGCACTGTCAGGCAGGCCTTATTTTCCCAGAGGTCTTTGCAACAGGAGCCAAAATAACAATCCTTTTCCTATACAACTTTGCCTCTTTCCTAACACCCTCCCCATTCCGCAACCCCATGTCCCTCTGCAGCTCCTTATTATTTTCTTCCAGTCACTCATTTCCTGCTTTACATTCAGGGATGTAGTGGAGGGTAAACCCGTTTAAACTAAGTTCACCCACCTTTCTATTTGTGGAAAAGAGTTTGTCTGGACTGAAATGAATCTTTATTGCCTCAGTCCTAGAGTACATCATATCAAGTTGTGTGAAAGTGGTGCAAGTCATTTGGGAATTAGATCATTTCAGGTCTGATTTGGTGTTGCTACTACAATCTGCTAAGCTCTTACAAAGAATGCATTTTCATTTATTACCTTCACACAGGAAACCACGGTTCGATACTCATGTGAAACTAACAGTCATCTATGATTGTTTTAAGGAAGTAGTTTTTTTAAGCCAAGCCATAATCTTTTCCTAAACTTAACTAAAGTGTGATTGTCACTTGAATTGTGTCTCTGCAAGCTTTATTTTGAAAATCTAACCAGACATTGTGAATTTAATATTGCTAACTTGACCACAAAATGGGAATGACGGTGGCACATTAGTTTGAAAGTCATGCTTAGTGGCATTTGTGTCCGTGTACAGTAATTCTGCACATTAAATTTGTAACTATTTCACACTGTGTTGGCCTGATCGTTGTACTGCCAGTGCTGATGTTCTCTGTCTGATTTGGATTGGGTCTTAATATCCTCAGCTTTACTGACATCAGTTCAGACTGAGCTTATTATTATTATTATTATTATTATTATTATTATTATTATTCTTATTAGTTTATGCATATCGAACATGAGTGGTTTTGCATGGCTCAGATCACATCAGCAAGGTCCTCTCATTCAAGACCTAGACTTTGGTGAAGGATAAATCTATCATGAAACAGTATGTTGAAAACTACTGTGCATAATTCCATGAAATTTGAAGTTAGCAGAGCCAGCAGCAACACCATTGAAGCCAACATCATCAAGGTTCAAGTACAGGCCATGTCATCTGTATTCACCAGTACGAAACCAATAAGCAACGGTTCCACTGGCACAAGGCAGCCTCAATCCAAAAAGGGGTTCAACGCCTCACACCTCCTGGAGAGTGATGCTGGCTGGTCATAATGAAGCAGATAACTGTCAGTTTGTCAGTTTCCTGCTTTCCCAAAATTTGCTTCTGCCCATAGCCCAACCAATGGAATCCCACATCCCACCTGTGATCGCATGTTTACCAGAGCCGCTTGCAAGTCCACAGAGAATCCTTTCACAGCCCCAGAGAAACAAGATACCACTTTTGTGCTTTGGGGTGGTATATGGTAGACTTCAGAGGCCACCAGCAAGGCTTTAGACTCTTGGTCTTGGGAGGTGATGATGGCATGGCTGGGTTAGAAATAGATTTTCTGCCATGAAGGACGATGATTAATCTATCCATCTGCCTGTTTGTGTATCCATGAAAACACAATTTATTATTGTTAATACTGACTCATTTCCTATTAAAATCATCAACTGCCATAAGTTGGTTGAGGTTTATGTAACTAAGTATAGTCTAAATCTACACCACTGTTTGTTAAATTATCAAATGCTTTGTCTTTTTCCACGTCTCTTCTTTTTTGCAGTCTAGTCATGTCTTATCCTCTTCTTCCTGAGAGCATGTCACTCACCATGTTGCTAACACTCTTCAAGGATTCTTCATATCAGGAGACTATTAAAAAGCCCTTGACTCTGCACCCTGGCATTACCTGTTGCAATCTTCTCATTTAGTTTGAGCAGCAGATTCCTCTCTCACAAATCAATATGGGAGGAGGACTGCAGGCTGCATGAAGGAAAAGCGTGGCAGAGGTAATAATCACTCTCTACCTGGAGATAGATGTTAAAAATATAATAGAAACATGCAAGAATGATTATCTGAGCAAACCATTTCACAGAACCTAATCCAAAACAAAGAATCAGACAAACAAACAAAATAATTAATTTTCCATTTTGGCTCTCATGGCTGATATATTACATTGACCCCAGCTACTGAGCCCCCATTCCGCACTACTTGGCTAACTCCAGCCTTATTAATTACCTCATTAGTAAATGAGAGGAAAGATAATGGGAGGCTGTGTTTGCTGGGCACGGTGACCAAGTGAGGCAGATGGAAAGCATGACGGTCAGTGTCTGAAAGCACAGGCAGCATTATTAACCTTTGCATTTGCTCAGAGGAAAGGCCTGTTGGAGGAAGGAGAATTTAAACTCACAGATCAGTATCAGCAGTCATGCTTAATGAGATGACATCAGGAAATGCTCTCCCTCCAGATATGAGGCATTTGATAGAACTTAATTAATTTACTTGTCCTTTCCTTGACTAATTAAGAGCATAATTAACCGCTGGATAAAAACTATTTTGCCCTATTCACATGCTGAGAACTGGCTGAGAAATTTATAAATTTTACAGTCGTAGGCTACATGAATATGTATTATTTATTTATTTATTGTTTGGTTTTTTTGTTTGTTTGTTTAGAGCTGCTTTTGAAACTTGATTGTTGCATGACAAGATGGTACTGCCCTTTACTTTGATAATTGTATCTTTTCGGACAATTTAATGATTGCACTATTGTAACATACTGTATTCATTTCATAATAATAATAATAATGACATAATACTTAGAGTATGTGTGTGATAAATTCATAGCTTGTCCATGATCTGATTGCTTTCAGTATGCATTCAAGTGGTACATGTCATCAGGTACATCAGGTAAAAATCGCCCTGAAGTGCCACACAAAGCTATCACTAAAATATAAAAAAAAAAGGGATAAAGTAGTGGTCAATTCATATCAATTAAGTTGAACAATCACCTAACATAGATTAATAGTGAAGTTGTGAAGTCTTTCAACAGCCCGCTCTCTCTAAAAGTCAATATACCGATGACAATTCTTGGACAAGCATGACCATTGACTTCATTGCTTTTGGAGCAACCTTCTTCTGTGAAATTTAAAAGCAATGAATTACATAAAAACAACAAACAAACCAAAAAGTGTGCACTTATAATCAGCATACAAGGCAGCAAAAACAATATATACACTACTATATACCCATAGATGCATGTGTCATTTCTGTGAAAGTACATTTTGAAGAAAACATTTCAACAAAAGATCACTTCTATACATTTATTCGATCCCCGGGTCGGGCAGGGCCTTTCTGTGTGAAGTTTGCATGTTCTTCCTGTGCATGCGTGGGTTCTCTCCGGGCACTCCGGCTTCCTCCCATAGACCAAAAACATGCTCATTAGGTTAATTGGTGACTCTAAAAATTGTCCTTAGGTGTGAGTGTGTGCGTGAATGGTTGTCTGTCTCTATATGTTGCCCTGCAATCGACTGGCGACCGGTTCAGGGTGTACCCCGCCTCTCGCCCGTTGACAGCTGGGATAGGCTCCAGCCCCCCCGCAACCCTGTAAGGGATAGTCGGTATAGAAGATGAATGAATGAATGAAGTTATATGGACCAGGAATATATTTGTCAGGACAACGCAACACATGCTTGAAAATCAGGAGTCTTTCAATTTAATTGTACTTGCTATTTATCTTTAATTTATATCAGTCATGAAGACAAAAGTCTGGTTATAATCAGTCAGTGAAAGGAAAATGGTAGGAAAGTAGATTCCAGTTTCAAAATCAAAGGTTTTTATGATTGTAACAGTTGTTTCTGAAGTTTGAGAGTAAAATCTTCTGTAGGGTTACTGGTCCTAAAACTCAAACTACAGTTCAAGCAACAAAATGGTCAATTAAATGATTCCAGTTTAAACTGACGGCAATTTTCATTCCCTGTCACATATTACTTAGATGGCACTGTAGAGGCACATAAAATGACCAGAGGACCTCACGTTTCTCTAAAGCCCATTAGGTAATTGCGGCTGGTGGTTGGGGAATTCCAGTGACATTGCTGTTCTGGATGGGCTAAAATTCATGGAGGTGCTTGGGTAATAATTACAATCATTCAGCCTCCCCTGGTGATAGTAAAGCTATCCAGCGATGGCTCATTGTATGAAGGCCAACTGAGTGTTACGACAGAATTAAAATGATTCCATCTAATGCTTCTATGACCCTTGAGGATAAGTGCCTCAGAGGATGGAGGACACATCACTTGAAAGCTTTTCTATTGCTTATGTTTGTTGAGTTATATACACACACACACACATAGAGCAGTTAAATAGGGAGTAATTGAAAATATACTGTATGACAGGTGTTTGGCTTCACATGTATTCATCCAAAGACAACACCACAATAAACTGATGGAGAGGTTATTTTTCTAATGGTAATTAAAGTTTCCCTACTACATGGAGGTGCTCCAACCTTAGCACCAGTGCTTTGTAAGTTCAGAAGTACAAAGGATTAAGTGTTGGTTAAAATTTGATTGAACAGGGACTGTTATGGGTTTATGAATGGTCACCTGTTTCCACTTAATAGCCATCTTGAGGAGGCTTTAATCTTGCATGCCAGTGGAAGTCAACGAGAAAAGGAGCAACCCTAGAACAATGTGGGACTAATTTCACTGCCAGAAGAAGTGATGAGTTCCCTCAATGGACAGTCAGAGGCTTTATTACCTTAACGCTTCTCAGTAATGAAGCATGAAACTCATTCAGCTCACACACACACACACACACAAACACACACACACACACACACACACACACACACAGACACACACACACACACACACACACGCATGCATGCATACACACAACTACCTGATACAGAGCAGTAATTACGATCCTGGGTGTCTGCTTCCCCTGCTATCTGAATGTGTTAGCAGTCACCACAAATATTTAACTGATGCAGATGAGACGAATGACATATTTCTGAGGCCACGGCCTTGGCATTACGCATTGATAGACACACTTTAGCTTCAGTTAGACAATGAGAACATCTTTTCACTCCCTCCACCCCTCCCTGCATTTTTTTTTTCAATTTGTTTCTCTCCATCTCTGCCTTTCCTTACTTCCTGCAGATATGAAGCTGCTGAGCCCAGACAGCCAAGGTGATCTTGACTGAGGCCAATTAGCCCCCCCTCTGCTTATACTGAGCTTCACAGTGGAAACACTTGGGGAGAAAAGCAATAGGTTTACTCTCTAAACATGCCTGGCATAAGGACAGAAATCAATAGGCACTGGTGTAATTCACTTTGCGGCAGATAACTAGAAGATGGAAGGGGGGGGATTAATGAGTCTCTGACCAATGACACGAAGAGAAAAGACACTTATGGGCCAAGGCTCATCAGGACTTTGCCAGTGCTCCGTGGCAAGCAGATAGAGGGCTAAAATGGTAGGGGCACACTGGACTGAACTGCATTGAATTTGACGGATGCTGGACTGGAATTCTCTGAAGGTGAG
The DNA here is from genome assembly GCF_051107435.1 of Chaetodon auriga. Lineage (NCBI taxonomy): Eukaryota > Metazoa > Chordata > Actinopteri > Chaetodontiformes > Chaetodontidae > Chaetodon > Chaetodon auriga. Next base: position 2,205,854 of record NC_135075.1, on the reverse strand, counting down.
TTACATTTGTTTAACTGCAAAGCGTATTTCTGGACGAGGATTTGGTATGGAACTTTAGAACATTTTGACTGAGCTGCATATGTAGTATTGGAAACTTGAAAGTTGGCACTGGATGCATGGTCAGATTCTTAGTCTTGTTCACTTTCTCTACCAGCTATTTGATGTTTAAAATCATAATTTTCTAATTAGATGCTGTATTTTAATGAAGCTATTTGAACACAATCTCGAAGGCCCAGTTCAACCACAGGACATACCTTACACAGAGATAGTTTGAGGTTTATGTCCTGATGTTTTGAGAATTTCATCGCTGAAAGTTGTGCCTCAAGGTAAATGGAATTGAGTTTGTTTCAAGGAGGACCGACATTCTTTGGCAGAGAGTAATTCCAACCTTTTCAATCAGGTCTGGACTCCTGATTAAATGCATTTTAATCCCTTGAGCAACACAAATGAAGTTTCATTTACTTCCATTGTACTTAGGTAACAGCAGAAATCTCAGAAATAGATATCTTATAGCCAGTAGCATACATCAAGTACAACTAGTTGACAAATGATAAAAAAAAAATACCAACTTAAAGTGTAGTAAGGTGATGGTCACTGTGAGCCTTATCCAAGTGTGTGGCTCTCTGCTAGAAGGATGAATAGCATTATTCCCTCATTTGGGGTTTTGATGATGCCAGTGAGAGAGGTTAAGATCTGATGACTAGGATCTTGGGACAACAATGGCATATCATTCACATTACTTTCTTACTCATCAAACTACTTGGTATTCTTATGTGCTGTATTGAAATATCTGTTTCTGGAGTCATTTATATGTACATGATTTTGGTAAATGAAAAGAAGAAAAAAACAGAACTTTGTCAAAACATGTATCATGTTAATTCTGGTACTAAAAGTCAGGTGATGCATTGCCACAGGTGTTTAAACTGTCCATATCCATTGCACATTTGAGGTCAAAATGAGGCTTGGATTTTTCCAATGTCCTTTGGTTGGTGCTACACCACTACAGCACCATTATATTAGTTACCCTTAGATTTGAAGTGCACACAGTTACAGTGTACACTTCAGACCTGCTGAGTCCAAGATTAAGCAAGAACTCAGATTTAACCTTTCTTTCTGTATTTCAAAGGCAGAAGATGCCCTTCCACTTAAGCCAAGCTGAGGAGCCAAACTGAATCAATTGCTGTATATCCTCAGCAATTCTGTTGGATCTTCAGAGGAAACCGCTCAATGCATATCTTCAGAGAGCAAGAGAAAGATTGCAGCTTTTTCCTGCCATTTTCTGCACAGCTCACACTGTTCTGGGACAATCAATGTCCCCACTGCCTAGATATTTTTACATATATGGTGATCAATCGGCTCAGTATTCCAATGACCAATTACCAGATAACACATCAGAACTGTATGCCCCTTTACACACACACATACACACATCATTTTCAATTACACACTGCTAAACACGTTCAGCAGCAAAGGAGCTCCAAGCAGCAGCATCGATCACAGGCCAACATGGAGATAAGGCTGAAAATACAGCTGCAGCTGATAGCTCACCAGCTGACACACACACACACAAACACACACACACACACACACACACACACACACACTAGTCTAGATATCCAGGCATGTATGTGCTCTATCTCTCACCAGCCAGTCCTCAACAGAAAAATGGTTGTATAGGTTATTATGACCCATATAGCAAGAAGGACCCAGATGAAGGCGGTGAGGTGAATGGATGAGTCAAACAAACACAGGGCTTTCATCCAGGGGACTGCTGTTTGTGTCCCACCTGAAACAGATTCAACATATGCTTATTTTAACTTATATTAAGTGAGTGACATAACATACAGACGGTAATATTTTTAACCCAAATGCAATCTTTTCTTATACCTAACCAAGTCGTTTTGGTCCCTAAACCAAAGTAAACTACGGCGACAAAGGTCTGTTATGACAAAAGTCTCTTCAGTCTTTGCAAAGATCTGCAAAGATTGTTCCCACGCAAAAGATGAACTCACAGAATTCACATGTGCTGCTTAAGAAACTGACAGCAAATAACCTTATTATCCTAAGACAAAATAAAAGTCTGAAAGCGTATTAATATTATTAATCAGCATGCTGAAATCAAAATTCTTAATTTTAGTGCAGCTACCTTTTTGATTTCAAGATACTGACTCACATTTCTAGAAAATCTGTAAATTGTTTTCAAATGGAAACAGGTTGAAATATTTTACTGCATTTTTCAAATGTTTTACTGCTTGCCTTAATTTACTCTTTCAATTAAGTCTGACAAAGATGGATGTTTATTTCCACCCTGTGTGATCATCTACTTCATCTACCCCACTTGATTTCTTTATTGTGACATCACCATGTTGCCATATCTGAGCTAGTACATTATTTTAGTTATTGTTATTTCACCTCCTGCTCTTTATAGACATCACTCTTTTCTTGCTGTGCTCTCCAGCTGTCACTCTGTCCCTCTAGTCATGATCCACTAGGTTCATTCACTATGTAAGCACACACTGCCTCTGTCTGTCTCTTACTCCTAGCCCACCTCTAACCTACTCTACCACTGCTGTGTGTCCTCAGGCGTTGTTTGTCCATGTCAGTGCTAAGCTGCTTGTCTCAGGGTATATACTCCATGCCCTCACATGGAAGTTATGTTGGGCATATTAAACAGGCTGCAAGCCAATAAAGCCAGCCACTGTGAATTTTAGAAACCACGATAATCTGCCCTGAACCTTTGTAAGAGATTTACTGTGTTTTGGTGTCGCTGTCTGTACATGTTCGTGTCTGTGTTTATTCTTTTTTTGAGTGAAATTGATATTGTGGTGTCCTTCAAGATAATCTGCCACTTAATTTGTAATGTATGCAGGTTTAAGTTGTCTGCAGGTTTAATCGGGCTTCATTTACAGAAACAGCAGGCATGATATTTAAAACTAAATCACAAAAAAAGAGTGTGCTATCATAGCTGAGTTTTGGATTTACCTAATTTTACCAGATTTAATAGAAGAGTTATTCCAGTCAGTGGTGGTCTCTCCTCACAGAGAGTGAGGAATTTAAATCAGAGTGAAAAATCCAAAAATCTTTTCTCTGTTTCTCCCACACTGCATGTTGGGGAAAAGCAAGGCACTAGCTAACCATGGCTCCAAATTGTGCCTATGTCACTCAGAACTGCTAGTTGTCTTAGCATTCACAAGTCGGATAAGCATCACCAGAGAAAAGTCTGACATGAACAAGATTTAATGCTCTGCACTGGCAGTATACACAAAACATGGACCCACTGATAACTGTGCCGTAATCAGACCTTGATAAGATATGTAGGACTGACTAACAGTCACGCTATAACACTGTGTTTATTTATGTGTGCCTTTAAGCTCCTCATGAGGGAAACTACATGCCTCTAAAGCCAGAGTGCAGCATTTGAACTGTTAACCACAGTGTTTTCTGCATAGATCACTACATGAATGCATTTTGCATGTTGTTAATTGGCAATGTTTTCATGAACCGAATGATAGAAAATACATCTTCATCTTCCTTGTCACTCCACAAACCAGACAGAATAGCAACCCCATGTATGTGAACATTTCAACAACATCTTCATTGATGACCAATGTTGCAAAGAGTCAGTCTGTCTTCTCATAATATACATTCACAAGTCTGATGAATAATGCATCCACAGTGTAACTGTGAATCAAATGGTTTTCTCTCTCAAAGGTGTCTCAAGTGACTCTAAAAGCTCAGCAGCAGCAGACTTCCTGTCTTTCCAGCAGAGAAACCGAAAGTCTGAGAGTCGCTTGTCATGGCTGTTTAGCTCTGACTACTGGTTTTAGCCTATGCTTCTATCCTTGCTACACTAAGCTGGCTGGTCAGTCAGTCACCTCTGTGTCCACTGTCCCTCTGCACTCCAGACATAATACAGATAATACGCAGACACAACACTTCACCTCCTACAGTCGTTGCTCCCTCACTCCTCTGCTGTGTTTTTTAGATATGACAGACAGAGTTCTAGCAGAATTTGAGGGCATAGTTAGCCTTCAAAGGGACCTCCCCAGCAATTTAGTATCATACCTTCAGATGGTGGGAGACTCAGAGACAAGTTTAAAGAAGAAAGAGGCAGCAGGTAGATTTATGTTGGTCTTCATTGACTAGAATGATCAAACTTCAAAACAGCTGGATCCTGTTTCGCATAATGCCACCAAACACAAATTCAATGCCTGGTAAATATGCATGCCTTTAAAACTCCACACCCTCAGTAACAGTATAATCACGGCTTTGAGCTACTGGCAGTTCTAGTCAAACTACTGGGAAACTTCTGTAGCTTGGGAGCTAGGGGCTAACACGCAGCTTACAGTGGTCAGCGACAATCGCTCTCCAATGCTAAATGGATCACTAACTGTCAATTAGCAAGCTAGCCAACTTGTTAGCTAATGGGACAAAAAGTTCACACAGTTTATTCAAAGGACTTCTTTTGTCACTGACTATTGTCTTGTCTGTGTACAAACTAAGTCCATTTTGCAGGGCAGTTTCTTTTCCAGGACAAAAAAGTGGACGGCACAACACTGCCAATAGCTTCCTGTGTAAAACAAGAGACTCTGGTTCTTGTTCGCTCAATGGTCTGCACTGTCAAGGCAGTTTCCATTTGGTTGAGAGGGCAAATTATGTGTTAAAGTTCACCAAAACAGAGATTAACACAAAGGATTTTCACAGATTTATTTGACCCCACAAGCAAATCAATTTATTATGGTGATTCCATTGATTTTACGGCAACTTGCAGAATAGTATTGAATATTTCTCAGGGTGTGATTGCATGTTATAGTTTCTAAGCTACTCAGAAAAATCATAACCTAACTCCTTTGACTTTGGTCTTAACTCAGCTATGACCACTTGCTAAGGTGCTCTGAATTGGCTCAGCAATGTATGCACTCTATGAGCAGCAGTGCCATGTGTGGCACTGTGGCAGGCAGGATCAGACAGACACTGGCAAAGAGCTTTAGATCAACTTTGATCATAAGAAACCATGAGCCCTGAGCAAAACCAATCCACTCCATCTGCTGATGCAATGAAATCAAATGCACTGGAGTGGAGAGTGCACTGTGCATGAACTGCATGAACTGGTCATCTTGGTTTCTCTGCTCTGATTTAAAACAGGCTGAGGCCACATGCGGGCTAAATATAAAAAGAAAGGTCATTTTCTCCAAACCACAAATGAAAATTGAATTGCTTGACAATTACACACACCCCTCTTCAGTTTAACACACTCAGGGATTTTGCAGCTACAACCTTGTGCAGTATGACCAGAGGTATATGGTGGCTGATGTTAAACTTAAGATAGAGTTCTGTAAAAGTTCAGGGAAAACATTGCTTGCTCATGATTGAGATCACCTGTTTCATTCTGCTTCATTCATGATTCAACTGATTCAGTCTTGATTCACCCGCAGTGGCTTAATCATCAGCTAATTAGCTACTAGCTGACTTGCACCATCTAGCCATATTCCATTTTTGGTATTGCTGAGCTTACTGAGATCTTACATTCATGTATGTGTTTGTTAAGGCGGAACAGCTCTCCTGCAGACTCATCAGATTCTTTGATAGCTTTATCAAAGAACCAAGCATTCTAAATAAAACTACAGAGCATTTTCAACCAAACCTTAACCTTAACTGCTTGTTCTTCTGTGGTTACACTATGGTTATGCATTTACCATGATACACTAATTGCCACTAGTGGCCTGTTCAGATAGAGGACATAATGAGTGTTAATTTTTTCACCTTTTAGGTGAGCTTTTTGGGCCACAAGAGGGCAAAAAAGGTGCTGCTTTTAAGTGTAACTAAAGCCAGTTATGCTTCTAAATCTTTTTTACTTAACTTGTTGTGGTGATTGTTTTGATTCTTGTTGTGATGATTCTACTGATGTACTTTTTTTTTCCTGTAAAGAAAACAAAATTCCACCACCACTCGTGTATATGGTGTAATGACAGGATAAATGAGATACTAGTGGAGATGAATAAAGTATTTAAATCAATATTCACATTTTCTAAACAATATTATTAATACAAACATGTAGGCTTGCACTTGTTGAGATATCTTGGACTAAAGTCTCAATTGACCAACGGACTGACATCACCATCAACAGGCACACCCAGTGGGCTGAGACTTGAGAGCAATTTATGTGACTCAACATGCATGCAGTATAACTTGGTGTTGGCCAATAGCAGCACCACAGGGATTCCCCTTTGGCATCGCCAGTGAATCCTGTTCAGTGGAGATGAGAGGGCTAAAATCCTAATTCCATGGCGGATTAGCTATGTAGGGATGAAGTTAATTTGCTCTGCATGCAGAAGAGCTTGTGTGAGCTCAGGGGGATGATCCAGGATCCCATTCACTCTCCTATGATGACTATGGTTGGGTCATCTCCAAGAATAAATGGGCTCTGTTGATAGGCCGTGTTGGAGACACACACGTACTATCACACATCCACTCCCTGAGGTGTGTTTGAAGAAGTGCATGTATATGACAGCAACCCCCCTGTCCTTGCGATGCTCCCAAGTGTAATTACAGCCCTTAAAGATGAAGGATCACTCACTATTAATTAATCAATAGACAACACACAGGGGGGAAGAGAGGGAAAGCAAACGCAAGCAGTTGGTACATTTCCAGAGTGCAATACATCCATTTTCAAGAGGTAAAAATCATTAGCGATGTTCAGCACCCCATATATCTAAAACGTTCACGAAGCAGTCTGTTAAATAAAAGTGGTATCATTCTGTCATTCAAGGACATAAGTTACCTGCTGTCCTGAAAAGACAGTGGTTCCAAGTATTGTGTGTGCATTTTGTGTATTCCAGACCTTCACTTGCAAAAATACACCAAATTCTACTAAAACCTCTATATTTGGATGAAGGTCGGTTTGAGATAATATTGTCATTATACTGCATTTGTAGGTAACAAAGACTGGAAAAGCATTAGCTGCATTGTAAATGACAGCATATGTGATTTTAAAGAATTTGCAGACCTGACAAGGGTTAATAGGTGAGACCATGATAATACAACCCCCTGGCACTCAGTACTACAGTTTTGTAAGCTGCCAAATAAAAGTAGAGCAGAACATTCAATGTTTCCTGCTGACATGAGTGCAGTAAAGGTAGTTCCATTAAAAAAGGCTCAATAATTTGCTAAAACAGATGACCGCTGTAGTTTTTAGCAAATGTGACTCACACAGGAGTAAATAGTGCATTGCAAACTAAAGGTTGACCGATAGCGAATAATTAACGGGCTCTGTAAGTAATATAATAACAATAGTTTAGAGTAGAAAATGGCTAAGAGCTGAAAATGCTATGTGAAATGAACAATGATTTTAAAGATTTGCTAGGCTTGCACTTATGGCCATGCTTGCTAGTGTAAAATGGGATGTATTTTTGTGTAGATTTATTTCATAAATTACATTTTCTTTTTTTCAGTTTTAATTGAGATAACTGGCATAATTCCATTAACTATACACGCACGCGCACACACACACAGATATATATAATCCTTAATTTAGATTAGAAACTACATAATATGGTGCATATTTGCCTGTAATGTGAATGATGGTTTAGATTGATTTGATGTAAAATAGTAAAGTGATGTGTTACGTGTCAGCATTCAGTTGTCCTACTGTTGAAGCAGACATGAAAGTGACACAGATGAAGCCCATGCTCTTCCTTTAGCCACAGTCTGAAAGTAGTTTTAGTCAAACTTTAACTGTAAGAATAACAGTTAAAGTTAGTGCTGCACTGTTGGCTAATTTTTGCAGTTTTGCCAGGGATTAATAAGATAATTGCTCTTTCCTCACTGTGGAATGCTCCTGCTACAAGCTAATGCTTAGGTAGTGGCTTAGTGGGTGTACTGGTGGAATAAAAAAGACTCTGTTGGACAATAAATCACCAAGATAACAACACAGAATGATATATGTCAGTAACAGAGTGGACTTTTTTCTGCTCTCTTTGTGGATTTTCATGCTGCTTCTGAGCTGGTCCACACTGGACAGTTGCTTGGTGGAGTTGTTTAGACATTACTGTGCATGCTACAACCTCAAAGTGGACTTAACTAATTCAGCCACACTACAAGTAACCAGCATTACACTAGCAAAGCAGAGACAGTATGCTTTCAGCATAGCAGTAGTTCAGTCTAATGTGTTAATAAAGCCATACTATAACCAACAACATGGTCCTAATTATAAATAAAGCTGTTATGTAAAGTTAACTTTCATTTAAATGTAAATTATCTCAGGTACACAATGACATTACCTTGACTTCCATGCAAGACTGTGGTACACAGCCCTGTGTGACCGGGGGAGGCTCCGCAGCCTCCGATAGTTCCACCGATAAAGTAAGTTTATAAAACATCTTAGCAGCCGTTGTTAATTGGCCAACCTCTATTTGAAACTATTTTCCATTGCGGATTATTATACTTTGGTGCTCTAGAGAGAATGTACTCAGTAGCAAGTTGCTGTATATGGGATTGACTTAAAACAAAATTACAGCGGCCATGTTCATCACCAGCCTGATCTTATAAGTAGAATAACTGCCTGTTGTCATTAATGTGTTTGGAGAATACTTGTGTATGGAATTCTGGAATTCTTAAACCAAAGACTCGGCTACAGGTCAGAGTGAAGGCCTGTTAAAGCTTTCTTTTAATCAAAGAGGATCTCCTAGTGCACACATATGTGCACACGCACACTGTCATGACTCAGGGCTCATCAGTAGCCTTTAAGTTACGCTCATTAGACTCTCAATTAGCACCAACTCCTTTGATTCCTGACATCATGTAGCAAAAAAAAAGATGCATCTTGGACACAGTCATATATGTGCTGTTTCTAGTAGCAAAAGCCTACTAAAGTTGATTAACAACAAAGCTATTGAGGCAGCAAAAAACAAATTCAAGCAAAAAAAAAAAATCTGTAAATTGGCATTGGACAGTATGCAGGGACAGATTCATGACAGCAGAACGAGTTTAGAGAGCGTGGGGGATGGAGTGCTGAGTTTGATCGATGTTTTAAGCCTCCAGAGGAACTGGGTCTCTAGATTTGAGTGAGCAGAAGGCCTTGATTTGCTTTCGAGCTTCAAAGCAGCTCGATCTCAGTTTTGGCAATTTGTATTGCCCTCATACAACCTCCAACTGAGAGAAACTCCACCGAATTTAACCTAAGAGTGAAGCATCGCCCTGTCAGACTGCACATTCGAAATAACATCTTGGTATTTCTACTGAGCTCAGCTTTGGCATCTACTGAGTCATAAAGAATAAACAGATAATATTGGAATCTGGCAATTTTTTCCATATTTCTTAATATATTTTTGCAAAAATCATCCTAAAGGTTGCAAAAATAGAACCATAAAACAGTTACCCAATCTTTCCCTCCTTTCTCAAAAGTCAGAACTCGTATGTGAGATATTCCATTTAAACAAGTCGGTAGGAAAATTGATTTTACACAGCAAAGACATGATTTTGCGTGATGTAATAAGTTTTGTTTTTTTTTCTTTAGAAACTGTGCAGTTGGTGATCATTGTATCATTGGAAAGACAAGACACTTTTGGTCAGTTTTATTTTGCTTCTGTTGAGTTTAAATGAAATGTGTTTTAAGATGAGCTACCTTGGAAATCAAACTCGCCTTTGAAAAAAGTGAGAAACTTTCATTCACACAGTGTACGATAGTATTTTTCTGTGTCTGTAGTAAGAGACATTGGTGTAATAATATTTCCTTTCTTGACATTTTGTGAGTGAGGGTAGCTGTTATGTCCATTCTAACTTTAGTAGATATCTCTCAGTAGATATACAACACATGCATGTCTTTGACTTATCATAAGAGTTGTTTGTTACTTCTTCACATTCTGCTGAAAGTGTTTAAACTAAAATTCAGTCCATATCGTACACATTGTACCTTTAAATTTCAGAAGAAGGTTTGCATGTGCAGAAAGACAAACTCTTATCAATATTATGTTCAGTCTTGCATCAAAATTTGTTTTTCTGTAATCTTGTTTGTTGTCTGTGGTCAAATCTCATGTTAATATACATTTGGTCAAGATACTTAAGGTGGCACGGTGGCATGGTGGTAACAATGTCACCCACAGCTAGAAGGTCCCGGGTTCGATTCTCGTTGTGGGTGCCGGGGGCATGTCCTCCACCATGCCTTCGGTGCCTGCTGCTCAAGGAAAGGGGCCTTTCTGTGCAGAGTTTGCATGTTCTCCCCGTATTCACCTGGGGTATCCTCTGTAAAATACACCCCCACTAAAAACATGCAAGAAGATCACCACCACCGTCACCCAATAGTTACGGGTGCCGCTGTCGGCTGGCAGTCCACCGCTCCTGGTCTGCCGCGGAGGAAGGACCGACCAAGGATGGGTTAAATGCATGTAGTGTGCAACTAAGTGTGTGATGTGATAATAAAAGTACATTTCTTCTTCTTAACAAGACAACACAAATTTCAGCTGCCAGCTGTTGTCAGGACATAACACAAAGTCTGCATGTTGGTTGTTTGAACAGCTCTGAGGAGACTGACATCATTGTACAGTGGCTGCACATGAAAAATCTCCATATCAATAATGGAGATGGTTATAATGGTTCAGTCTTGTTTGTAGTTTTCTAGTCCATTTAACTTAAATGTCTGGAGGTCTGAGAGCTGCATTAAAAAAATCCAGGTTTTCCTGATTTTTCAATTCTCTACCCAGTGATACACATAAGGAGAAATAAGCTCCTTAAAAGATGCCCATGTGCATGCCCCCCCAACACACACACACACACACACACACACACACACACACACACACACACACACACACTTCAAAGCCAGCTGGCAGCAAAAAAGCTCCATGTTTTGGCAGCGACACAGCTGTCATCCATCAGTACAAATCCTTCAATCCCTGTCGATACAATATTTATCCGAGCCATCACAGTATATACTAATTTATTTACATTGCTGATAAATTGATGTGTTTTTTTTTTTTCCTTTCTTTTTCATCTGAAGCAGGTTGATAGAAGACTGGATTGGTGAAAGGAGGTGATGTGGTGATTTAAGGTCCAATTCTGGGCACTAAAATTGGTTCCTGCCAGAGTAATACATCAAAGGGAATTAAAAGGTGATTGCAGTTTGTGTGTGTGTGTGTGTGTGTGTGTGTGTGTGTGTGTGTGTGTGTGTGTGTGTGCAAACCTCAGTGTGTTTGTGTCTGTGGCAATGAAAAGAGAGGGGAAATGGGTTGGTTTGATTGTGCCATGGTAACACACTCACACACACAACCACAAACACAGAGCAGATTGATTAGGATGTAGACAGAAGGAACAATTGCAAGAAAAGAATGGGGAAGAGATGAAGAGGATGGCTTCAAACTCCCATTGACCTTAGCCTAATTCAGGTTGCCTAAACACACACACATGCATGTGCACATCCCCTCGTTTTTTCTGCATCACGGACGGTGAATGATCGGGCTCTGGTCTCACCATCATGGCTGTCATGTCCGACACAGAGGATGAATGATATCCAGGACAGCTGGCCAGTTTGGCTCAGATGGGGAACAGAGGGGGCTCACTCTGAGCTCTAGTCAGAGTCTGAAGCCACAAAACTTCCAGACATTACGGTAAAAAAGAAAAAAAAAAAAAGAAGAAGAAGAAGAAGAAAGAAAAAGGAAAACTTTTTCTGGACATTTCGTTAGCTATTCCATGATTTGGGATGATTAGGGATATTCAGCTTTTGGGTGAAATTTCAAGATGAACCTAAAATGCACAGGCGAACTTAATTTGACCTTTTCTAAGACCCAAGAACATCTGGCGTCATACAGTAGAGGAAGAAATGAAATCTATGAGCCTGACATGGGAAGGTGTCCAGAAAACAGCCCAGAATCGACCAGAGTGAAGAACCTTTGTTGCTGCCCTACTTGCCAGGAGGCAAATGGTAAGTAAGTAAGTCTTCGTCATGCTGTTCACATTTTGACATTATGAGACCAAGACGACACCTAACAACTGATCAACATTATCTCGCCATTGCGAGGCTTCAAACAGGATGTTCTCAGAGGGAAGTGGCCACTGAGCTTAGAGTGTCACAGAGTGTTATCAGCAGGTTGCAACAGAGATGGGCAGGAATGACGGCCGCCAACGATGTTGGAGACATCAAGGAGAGCACTATGCTTCAGCCACTGTTGTCACCAGATGAGCCTTTGATGGTGATGGTGTTACAGTGTGGGCAGGTGTGTCTAGTCAACACAGAACTGCCCTACACTTTGTGAATGGTACAGTGACAAGCCCAAACTACTGCCTCTGCATGAACAATACAGGCTTAATTTCATCTTCATGGATGACAATGCTCCAGCTCATCAAGGTCGCATCATTAGGGAACGGCTTCTGGAGACTGGGGTACCTCAGATGGAGTAGCCTGCACTTTCTCCAGACCTGAATCCCATAGAAAACCTATGGGATCAGCTGAGTCGCTGTGTAGAGGCTCGTAATTCTGTACTCCATAACCTCAATGACCTGAGGGCGGCCCTTCAAGAAGAGTGGGATGCCATGCCTCAGCAGACAATAAGCTGACTTATGAACAGCATGAGACATCGTTGTCAAGCTGTAACTGATGCTCAAGGGCACATGATAAGTTATTGAGACATTGACATTTTTTGTTGTGGCATACCCACCACTGTTGTTGGCCTTTGTTTCAATAAATTGTTTGAGATGAGGAAATCACCATTGCATGCTTCTACTTAAATGCCCTACATTCATGATATAATATCACTGCAGCGTGAACTTTTTACATTTTCTGTAAATTTAACCCAAAAGCCAAATATCCCTAACTTTTCGTGAGTAGTGTGTATTTAATATGTTTCTTCTACTCTGAAACCTGAAAATACCTCTACAGGAATTGCAATATTCATTCCGCAATGCAATACAGAAACTATCTATTGACAATCTTAGTCCCTCTGTGTGTGTGTGTGTGTGCACGTTCATGTGTGTATGCGCATGCATGTGTGTATACTGTTTTGAGATAAAACAAGTTGATATTTTGCTAAAACAGTTGAGTTTATTATTGCAGTCCCCAGGAGCTAATCCTTTTATGTTAATTATGTTGGTACGGTATGTTGGACACTGGAAATTATTCTTGAAAGGAGAAGAAGATGGGTAAGAACCCAACCATCAAGAGGGGTTGGGCATCGTCCATCACAGATCTGTTTAAGTTACATAACAGACAGCTAAAATCAAAGTTGAAACTGATTCAGTTCTTATGTAATAGTCTCTCAGAAATCAGGTTTATCCAATTTATTTACAGCAAATACATTTTAAGAGAAACATATCACCCAGATTACATTTTTCATTTTCATCTTTTTATGGAATGTATCAGTGAAATGTTCAGTCACAACATTTTATCTTTTTTTATAGTATCTCTTTTTGTAGTCCAGTCTCGATGAAACATGGCTGTGTTTAAGCTCTCGAACCACTTCATCAGGGTAGATTCATCGTCAAGGTGTGATCGTGTTTAAATTCACATTCTGCCATAAGTGAAAAGCTCAAGAAATCCTTAAGTGAAAAAGGTTGATCTCTGGGGGAGCATGGCTGTCTATTAGAGGCAGACCAACATCTGAGTGACGTTGTCTTCCTCCTACTATCAACATAGCCAGAATCTGCACGATCCATTCCTTGTCTCATTTAACTGAAATGACCCCTGCTCTCACACATAACAAAAGAATATAAACAGAAAGAAAATATTCATTGATCCCATTTTTGGGAACGCATTTTATCTTATCTTACATCAATCATCTATGTGTTCTGGGCCTTCCTAGCAGACTCAGAGTGATATTTCTAAGCCAAAGCAAGGCTGATTTTCTGTTTTTGAGTGGAGATATTCACTTCACATCACACCAGGATCCTCCAGTGGTCATGGTGGAATTTTCTTTTCCTAGCCCGTGAGAGTGATGTGTTATTTCAAAGTACTTCACACAGCACTTCTCTGTCTTATGAGGGCATGGCAGGGAATATGATTTTCACGTTGCTCCTAAAACCCTGGACAGTTAGGTTGGATCAGTAAAACCATGCAGGGATCAGAAGCTTCAGACAGAAAGCAAACTCCTGCTCTTTGTATCTGTCAGCTTTCTGACAAAATAACACCTACTCTGACTGAAACACAGTAGGTGTCATCACAATAAAGCACATTATGGAATGCAATTCAAAACACAGGACAAACAGACATGACCAACTCAGCTCAACAACAGTGAAATCTAAGTTATTAATGTTTTCTGTTGTTTTTGTTCTGCTGCTGTTAAAGATTTGTTAAATTATATATTTGTGAAAAGTAGTAAAACAGGGTTAGACTTTCATTTCAGATCAGAAATACAAAATGTTGATTTTCCATCTAAGACACACACACACACACACACACACACGCATATATATATATATATATATTTTATAAAGGTAAAAGAAAAATTGCTAATCAAAATACAGTCAAGAATGAATTAAGTGTTGTAATGCATACACACAGAGAGACACAATTTCTTACTCTTTGCCAAACCTGCGCATGCACACACACACACACACACACACACACACACACACACACCTTGTATTTACAGGGACAGAACATCCTGCCTCTCACTAGTGCAATGTTGTCACGGCCTTGTCAGATGATGTATGACAAGTCTTGGAAATCTTTAGCTGAGATGATATGGGCCAAATGAATTAATAATTCATGTTTGATGGAGTCTTTTTAATATTTCAGGCATAATTAATAAGCAGGGGCATCGCTTCCCCTCAGCGGAGGAAATCACACTCAACGTCAACAGCAGATAAATGAGACAGAGCGTCATGCCCCAGCCTGCTATCTCTCTCTCTCCCTCTAACAAACACGCACATACAAATACACGCACACACACACACACATGCATTTCACATTACACACAGATACACACTGGGATGGATGAGACAGGAGGCCTCAGGCGTAGCCTGGCTTACTATTAGTCAAAGAGCGAGGAATGAGCATACAAAGTCACACACACACACACACACACACACACACACACACACACACACACACACACAAGTTTGTGAGTGATGTGCGGCAGTGCGGATGTGGAAGAAAAAGAAACGGAGAGGAGGAGTGTACATCTAAGTCCCTATTAAGTTCAAATCCGACTCTCAGCTCATAGAAAATTAATTCACAAACGGGAGAGAAAGACTATCTTTCCCAATACACAGCAGCACTGGATCATCCCGGGCCAACATGCACACAGGCAGCGCTGCGGAGGGAGGCATTAGATAAAGTACAACACACACATCCAGTCCCTTGAGTATAT
Organism: Chaetodon auriga; assembly: GCF_051107435.1. Classification (NCBI taxonomy): domain Eukaryota; kingdom Metazoa; phylum Chordata; class Actinopteri; order Chaetodontiformes; family Chaetodontidae; genus Chaetodon; species Chaetodon auriga. The sequence continues at coordinate 2,190,558 of NC_135075.1, read as the reverse complement.
CGTTGTGTGTGGTGACTATATATTATCAGTGCACAGTGATGAAGAATGGTCCCAAAGTAGACGCCACTTGCTCTAAGTAAACCATAATCAGTTTCAGAAACGCTGGTCTTTTCAGCTAATCCCTCCACCTCTGCCTGTAACAGGAAGGTGCTGCTGTTGGGAGGGACAGAGGGAAGGAGGGGGGACTGGGGCAGTGGGAGGGTCTGGTTGAGCATCCGACTGGCTTGACTTCACCATCCTCCACAGCTACAGGATTGAACGAGGGGTCATTGACAGAGGTCACCAGAGGTGAAAAATATGAAAACAAGCACCGACAACTATCTATTTTTGATGATGCTGAGGAACAGTTCAAGACATTGTTACTCAACCAACTTAACTGAGTACTATAAAATATTAATTTAAAGAGACGCTAAAATCAAAATCAAAGTAACAGAGGCTGAGATATCCTGACTATGGGTGCCCATTATTGGGGAGTGGTGCTAAAACACTGGAGCCTACATTTCCCAGTTAACAAATTTCCATTAGATTCTCTCTACCTTGTAAACACCCACATCTTTAAAAATTCATTAGTTTGTAACGCACGCTTTCTGTTAACTTCCTCTTAAGACAAGAATCTGCTCTGACCATTGAGGATGGATAAACTCCACTTATTTCAGACACTGAAACTGAACAGTTGTACAGTGACAACTGGACACTTGCTATGACAGGTGGACAGAAAGTGAATATTCACTGGCTTTTCTTTGTTGATACTGATTTTCTGTTTTTCCAGCCAGTCAATTAAGGTTGGACTCTTTCGACTCTGTCCAACTGACTAACTTTTATGACAAATCTCGCAGTATAGCCACAGTACCTGTCTCTACTGAATGACCACAATAGCACCATGCTTTATGGAGAAAGCAACAAGATTAGCCACTGTGTGTAAACCCATCAGTGATTATTAACATAATACTTGTGTATTGGATGGAGAAGAACACTTCCTGATTCCTTTTCTCACCAAAGTGCAGCCAGTGTATGATGCAGCAGTCTAGAGAACTGGCAAAAACTGCCAATCTCCACATCAATGGCCACATTTGTTCAAACTAATTATACTAATGTGCGAAAATTAATGTGTTGATGATTTATTGATGCTTAAATGATACCACCTCTCACTGTGAGGATCAAATTAGCAGCTAATTTTCACAAAATCACATTTCATGGTCTCATGGACTCCAAACTCCACTTAGAGCTGATCTTTTTATTGGCCAGAAACACAGAGAAAGGAAGTTCAACTAACACACACAGGGTCCTTTTTCACTGGTTACTGCTCAACTTCTGACATATTTACCACTGATGGACAACCTCAAAACAAACACCTGCTAAATACAACTTTATCAAATGTGTGACAAATATGATTTATTTGTTGCATGATTCCTGATGTTGTTGATCTGAAATGACAAAGAATGTGAAAGAATGTGAAATTAATTTTTCAATAGACAACATTTACATAAGTTATCTAATGTAGCCCAAGCAATTACTATTCTACTTATGTAGTGTGTGTGTGTGTGTGTGTGTGTGTGTGTGAGACAGAGAGAGAGAGAGAGAGAGAGTATGTGCAGCACAGGCTAGCAAAAAAGAAAAAAAAGAGAGACAGAGAAAAGAGGTTGAATGCAGGACAAGGGAGGAGCAATCACGAAAGGAGAAATCCAATTCGCTCTGCCCTCCATGTCCGTCTGTCAGTCTCCCCCAGTCATCACCAAAGGTCAGTATCTTCTTGGAGAAAGCAGAAATTAGGTTAGAGCTGAACAGGATGACTGAAGGAGGGGAAGGGGCAGAATCTAATATTTTAACAACACTAAATAAAATATAAGACTAAAATCTATTATAAAGACACAAATATGTAAATTGTTTACACACAGGAGGTCATGGTGGACTGGACTGTGACTTGCTACAGCTGTGACATTGTGGAGAGCAAATAAGAGCTAGCCTAGATGGTAATGCACTCACCAACTATAGGTTGATATCCAAGCTTCTATTCATCAGAAAGACACTGGAAAAGAAAGTTTCAGTGCAAATGAAGTCCTTTCTTAAAGAAAATAACATCCTGGTGGAGTTTCAGTCAGACTTTAGACCACAGCACTGAAACAGCTCTTACTGACATAACCACTAACCATGATATTGTAATCAATTGTGTTGAACAGTTTTTTTTTTTTTTCCCTTTGTCCGACTGTGTGTTAAACTGGTTTAAAAACAAATATCAAAGGGAGAAAGTGTTAAATCAACCTTGGAGATCATGTGTTTCCATAGCTATGCAGATGACACACAACTGTACATCTTTTCATGTACAGTTTATTCAGAATTAGGCTTTAAGTCCAACATCAACAAGATGATGAATCCTTCATTTTTCCTTGGAAACATAGCAAAAATACAACCATTTCTAATTCAAAAAGACAATGAAAAACTGATTAATGCCTTTATTTAAAGCTGACTCGATTACTGTAATGTACGACGGAGGATTAGGGCCACATTAAGGGGGAAAAAAAAAAATTATTTACGAGAAAAAAGTCATTATTAACGAGAAAAAAGTCATTATTAACGAGATTAAACTCATTGTTAACGAGAAAAAAGTCATTATTTACGAGATTAAACTCATTATTAACGAGAAAAAAGTCATTATTAACGAGATTAAACTCATTATTAACGAGAAAAAAGTCATTATTAACGAGAATAAAGTAATTATTTATGAGAATAAAGTCATAATATTCAAACCTGCTACTTTTGGAGACACTTGGCAAAATGAGGGCTACAGAGGATTTGTTGATTTCTATTTTAGGATAGGTTTCACAAACAAGGTGTCATATTTTACATTCCGACTCATAAATTTACGGGAGAAGTCGATGGGAGAAAACGCCAGAGACGGGTGAGGATGGTTGATGTACTACACAGGGCTCTCAAGTCTCACGCATTGAGCGTGACAGTCGGTCTTTTGTCACGCACTCCCACCACACATTGTATTTCTCACGCTGAGAAAAAATACTGGTTAATTTCTCTGGTGCACCGTTGCTATGGAACCGGGGGGAATCAAGCACGTCTGCTTTGGAGTCGAGCCTGTCACTTACATGTCAATCAAAAAGTAAAGGGGCGGGCTAAAATAACGCAACAACGAATAAAAAAGAGCATTATTATCACGTGATTCTGCTACAGCGGAAACTGATCAATACTGGCCCATTGATCAGAGCATGGAAATCTAGTTAATAATGACTTTTTTCTCGTTAATAATGAGTTTAATCTCGTTAATAATGACTTTTTTTCTCGTTAATAATGACTTTTTTCTCGTTAATAATGAGTTTAATCTCGTTAATAATGAGTTTAATCTCGTAAATAATGACTTTTTTCTCGATAATAATGAGTTTAATCTCGTAAATAATGACTTTTTTCTCGTTAATAATGAGTTTAATCTCGTTAATAATGACTTTTTTCTCGTTAACAATGAGTTTAATCTCGTTAATAATGACTTTTTTCTCGTAAATAATTATTTTTTTTTCCCTTAATGTGGCCCTAATCCTCCGTCGTAGTAATGCACTATTTACGGGCCTCCCGGAAAAAAAAAAAAAAAAAAAAAAAAAAAAAAAAACCACTGAGACACATTCAAAACTCTGCATCTCGACTATTAACCAGAGCCAAGAGGAGAGAGCACATTAGTCCAGTTTTAGCTGTTCTGAACTGGCTTCCTGTCACATTAAGGACTGATTATAATGTCCTCCTCCTTGTGCACAAAGCCCTTAATGGACTAAGACCAAGCTACATTACTAACTCCACCATTTATTGTTTGCCATCAAGAACACTGTGATCATCTGCTGCTTGTTTATTGGAGGTCTCCAGCAACAGCCGTCAGTTATGCCCAAAAGCTCTGTAATGCACTATCTATAGATATCAGGGACGTCACCTGGCAAAATATTTTTAAAAGAAAGCTAAAACCTTATCTTTTCACTTTACCCTTTAACGAGCTATGACATCCTGATACAGGCCTGAAACTTTTGCGCATTGCCTCACGTGTATGCACTGCTGCACTTCTTTTATAATGTTGAATTTTACTTGATTTTAGGCCTTCCTCGCTCTTATTCTGTACTCTTTTATCAAGTGGGTTTCAACATCAACATTAGGATTTGAAAATATGGAAATTCTGGGGTGGCCCACCCTGGGATGTCCACATACCTCTTACATTTAGACAAGAGTATGCATGCACTCACTGAATGCTATGCAGAAAACAAGACAATGTCAGGGCTTTGGAGGAGAGCCTCTTTATCCTTCTTTACTAAAACATGACAAGACACAAGGAATCCTGTTAGCCCACAGTTTGTTTGCCTCTGCCTTTTTTTTTTTTTTGGTGAAACAAAAAGAAAGTCCAAGAACTGCATAGAAAACACTGATGTAACTAGCATCAGTAGCGAGTAACCACAGGTGACAAAACCAACTACTGAGATTGTAATCTTTTGAGTGATTTTAAGTAGTTTGTGTTCTTTGAATTTCTGTCTACCTTGATTTTAAATAAAATAAAAATAAAAATCTCTCTCTCTAATGGTTCTGTAGCCAAGCAATGATGTCAACAGCAAAAATCTCATTGCCAGAAGCCAGCAGCTCAATGTGACCTACATGCTTATCTACACAAGACGCTTTTTACTCACCTCTCGCTCCCACTTCTCTCTCTCTCTATTTCTCTCTCTTGTAAGGGGTCGCGGCATGAAACAAAGAGATTACTCAAACAGGACGAAGTCATATTCAATTACAGCACATGGATATTGGCTGTACAGTAAATTGAACAATTATGGGGCAAGGCTACAGTGGCAGATGTGCATAGGGCCCCATTTTAGTCGAGTGTGCTGTCAGCAGTGCTGGGTCATTCCATTACAGCTGCAGAGTGGGAGGAAGGCTGTTGCAGCATACTTATTAAACTACATACACACAAGGACACACAACACACAGTCAAGAGCTGAAAGACAATGATTAAAAAAAGAAAAAGATGCAGCCCAGATATTTATCTAACCATCTCCACTTGTTCCATATATGTATATTATGCCCTCTTAATTAATGTGCAGTCCTTTTAAACTGAATCACCTCAGCATCAAAACCCCTGATTTCTCAATCTAAGGGTAGGCTATATGAAGAAAAAAATGCAGCAGTGATATTAATTGAATTTGTTCATTTACCAAAAGAGTCCCAAAAGTATGGTGACTTGCCTTTACTTGTCAAATTGAGTTAAATTGAAGGTCTCTCAGGACGTAGGTGTCCAATATAGACACAGTCCTAAAAAAAGAGCCTACAGATGATCTTGTACCAGCTCAGGCCATTCTACACTCCAATCATCCAATCTGTTTTCTGTTCATCCCTCAATGTCCGGTTTGGATCGGGTACCAAACAGGACAGAACAGACTACGACTGACAGTCAGGACTGCAGAAAAAATCACTGGTGTCAACCTACCCTTAGGAAACAGGCAGGAAACAACAATGCAGACCATATCTAAAACACAAGGTGGTGCAACTTTTCCCCTCTGGCAGGCACTACAGAGCACTGTAATCCAAAACAACCAAACACAAGAATGGCCATGACTCTGATGAAGAGGTAACAAACAGCCCCGGTGCAAAGTTACCTAAACATCCACTCTACTTATAAATTCTAAGGTATATACTTATAGTTTCCATTAGTTTCCATCTGTTTTTTTTTTTTTGTTTGTTTGTTTTTTTTTTTTACATATATCAGTGTCAAATATAAACCCAACTACACTGTATATACTGTATTTTGACATGTATACTTAGATATACTGTCACAGCCTCCTACTTCATTCTTTTTACTGCGCTCTTCATCACTCTGCTAAATAAATTGAGTCATCTGTTTTACCATTGTACTACTGTATTCTTGTTTGTAGAACAAGATACAGAAACAGTCTGACTTATATGTCTGTTCTCCTACATTACAATAACACGCTTTGTTTACCCACCCATTTACCCTGACCTCCTGCTTATGATGCTTTCCAGAGCCATAATGATACATCATAAACTAAATGGAACACAATACTTTGGAGCTGTAAATTTAGAGCTTCCTTGGCTACATTTGCTGCAAGGCCCTAAGTATCAACTCAGTTTCCAATGATGACTTGATCCAATGAATGATTTGTTCGTCAAAAAAAAAAAAAAAAACTGCAGTGATACATGACAGAAATGGACAGTCACATCAGCTGCATGGAGGCTTCACCCTAGAGCAGCAAACTCTGATTGCTAGTGTTTCTAAGGGAACATTTTAAAGAAAGAGGTTATGCTTTTGGAGTATAAAATTACATTTAACAAGGTGCTTGGTCATTTAAATATTTACAAACAAGGACAAGAACCTAAATTTTAGACAAAAATAAATTTTGAAAGATGCAGACTGCCAAAGGAGTGTTATAAGCAGTAAGAGTTCAAAACTTTGCCGGAACATTCTGGCAGAAGAGTTTGCTTCAATTTTTACTGTAATTGGTGAAAAGAGAATTTTAAGAATCTAAATCTGAATATACCAGTAAATAAGATGTTTATCCGGATTATAGTTTACTTGGATACTACTGAGCTCAAGAATTTATTTGAACTGTAGATTTTACAATGAAAGGTATTTCTGTGACAGAATTAAAATGTAGGTCAGAGTCAAAAGTCAGTCACTATTAGTTTTTGCCCATTGCTTAAACACTATTGACACATGCTTAGACCAAAGTAACAAAACTTGAAGCTGTTGTTACTATACCTTAAACACAGTGTAACCATACCCTAAAAAAAGTGCTGCTTTGCACTTTAGTTGCAATTCTGCAACACACTTGCTCCTTTCTGCAACACACACAACATGCTCCTGCACACTACACACTATTTCATACATAAGACACATCGTTCATAAATGAAATCTCAGGGTACAATTGGGAAAACACATCCATTCAAAATACAAAACACATAGGGTAATTGGAAATACTTAGACACACACCGGAAATACTTACTTACAAAACTGAACACCAATCAGCCAGCCACAAATAGGCCTCAGCTAAGCAATAGTTGGCTAACGCTCCTTTTGCAACAAAAATTGGAAGTTCTGTGAAACATACAGTACAGTATATAGTACATAATACTGCAGGAACTTGCCATTGTGGAAATAGGCAGAGCAAACAACGCAATCCCTTACCACCAGCTACGGCAACAAATTCTTGCAGATAGGCAAGTATTCATTAACATAAATCGAGTAAACGTTATTAGGGTAAGGGTTATTTTTGTTTTATTTTGTCTTACTGCATGTACTGTACTGTAAAGTATATAAAATCCACAGTATTGAGTTAATGTAATTTGTAACCTTACAGTGATTCTATTACAGTACTTTTCATTTTTAGTTGTCGTTAAAACCTTTGTTGGAAAAAAGCATAACAAAAACTGTGCAACAAAAAGTGTTGCATTGAGCTTCACAGAATGCTCTGAGAAACTGAATAAAAACAGTGAAAATGAAAGACTGCAGTATTTTATATGAAGTACACTAGTGTGTTGCTGCTAGTCCGAAAGTGTATTCGTATGATGCAAGTCTGAATCATTTTGTCATCAGAGTGACATTTTGACAAAGGATTGTTAGGTTTTGATAGTAGAGTTTAAGTCTTACATAGATGTGAATGGTTTATTTCCCAGTGTTGTGTACTTACTTACTTATTTACAATTAAAAAACCCTCACTTGTCGTCGACATGTTTTCACCCCTCTGATTCTTATTTTCACATTGTCTCATTGGTGTTCAACCCCTGTCAGCCTTCCTTCCCCATGTTCTCACCAAATGTTTCACTGTGATCCACTGCCAGTGAATTTATTAGCCACTCATGGAGGAAACAAAGGAGAGGCAGGGGTGAGACCAAGAAGATGAAGAAAAAGATGTCATTGATAAAAGAGAACTTATATCTACAATACAGTCTGTGTTTATGTACACATGCATAGATCTAGTTCAAAAAAGCTATGAAAGCTAGGACAAAGGACATGCAGGTAAATAATGTAGAATCACTTTAAATATGGGTTTAGTAACATTGGAGTAACCAGCAGGAGTAAGCCAGAATTTGAAAATATCCAACCAAAAAGTCCCATTCTCTCCCTTCAGGCGTCCTTCCAAAGGTATTTCCCCAAAACACATGAATGAGGAATGCCTCACTACCCACGAAGATATTTGGTCTTAAATACATCCAAATAAACCAGCCTGTTAAATGCCACAGTCATATAAACACAAATAAAATAGCCATCACAAACATATCTTTCAGTCTGGATCGGCTACCCTGTCTGGCAGGTACTGCTCACTGCTGTGTGTGTGTGTGTGTGTGTGTGTGTGTGTGTGTGTGTGTGTGCGTGTGCGTGTGTGTGTACTGTGCTGCTAGGTTAGGTGCTGAACCTGAGTTTGCCGCTGCTGCAGCAGCTCACTGGTTCTTTGATTCACGACTGTGTGTACTGTGTTACGAGCGCAGTGCATCATTGTCATCACTAACCATATCCAACTACCTCATGTCAACAAACATGACAAAAAATGCTTCTAATATACAGTACTTAGTGTCACAATCCATCTCTGCTATTAAGTGCCATTGGAGTCTCCTTAGGCACAACCCGCTCACCTGTTCACCTGCACACCTGGTTATCATCAGCCGGGGTATTTAAGGAGCAGCCTTCCCTCAGTTCAGTGCCAGATTGTCAGTGCTCCATGCCTGATTCCCCAGCATTATCACCAAATCTTCGTGTTATCATCTCAGCATATTCCTGTCCTGATCCCCCAGACTCTCCTGTTGAAGAGTGAAGTGCAAGAGCAAATTCCTGAATCGAGATTCGCTTTCAACTGTTTAAAGTCTGTCAGTGATTTTGTACACCAAAGCAGTTTCATTACAGCAAATCACTGTGAGCTCGGTTTCCTCATTGTTCATCCCAGACGATAAGTGGCCGGTACTGCTCCTGGGTCCTAAACACACCCGTCACAGTACCATGTGGCCAATTATGGACTCAGAATAATTGGCCGCCGTAAACTGTATTGAGGTATTAAAGAGCATGATACAGCGGTACAAGGCCATGATGGTTCCCTCCTCTAATGCTCACAAGCAAGGGATGATGGCTCTCACAGCCCAGATTCAGCATTTGGGGGAGGCTCAGGTACGGCCAGAAGCTATCAGTGCTGCTCCACCCCAAGCTAACCCTACTACTGTTCAAGCATCGGCCCCTGAACCACAAGTTAACCCCTCTGAGCGGTATGTTGGAGAGCTGGAAATGTGCAGGGCATTTCTCACCAACTGCTCCATCTATTTTTTACTCCAGCTGCTGACCTTTGACCAAATTTGCAAGGTGTTCACTCAGGGGTCCTTGAGTTCAGCTCATGAAAAATGGGAGCAAAAACAAAAGTGTTGCGTTTATATTTTTGTTCAGCGTATTTGCATACATAGCACTTAGAGTAACAAAGAACAATCCCTGACACAATCCTCTAACGTACTTTTTTACAGGCTTTTTGTAAATAAAGAACTGTTATGTCTTCCTTACTGATGTTCTGATAATGATGATGTTCTGTTTTACAAATAAAATCCTTAAAAATTTTTTAAACTGTGTTTGTTTGTCCTGGGGTCACATTGACCCCGAACATAATATGTGTTATTATTCTTGATAACAGAAATTGTTTTTCATTCCAAATGTTATAGATAACAAAACATGTACTGTAAATAATATAAAGCCATTATCTCTTTCCAATTTTAGGTCAATCAGTAAGATTTTATGGTGATCTGCACATTTCTCGATAGTTGCGTAACAGGTATTCTGGATGGGGAAGGGGGGGGGTCGGGGGGGTTGTTTTATTTAAAGGGCGATTTAGATAGTCAACAAACAAACATAAAGTGTATGACACATAAACTTGGGTAACAATTTTCATTATAATCATTTTGTCGAGGTTTAAATTGCTGGGGTCAAATTGACCCAAGGATAAAAGATGGTAGTAAATTTGAAGGTAACAGAAGGGTTAAGTAGCTGTTCTGTTGCTTTCAATCATTATATGATCTTTAATGGCAGATGTTGTTTGCCAACATGTTATGGAATTGTAGATATTCATATTTCTAAATGAAACTTGTGGTGACAGTGTTTTCTTGGCTGTGGTTTCCAGGGTCAAGAATAAACACTGAGGATGAAGATCATGTCATAAGATCAAATGCTCCAGGGCAGTTCTAAATAATTTAACCAAACCAAATACTGAATTTCTCTTTCAGAACACATTTGTGTTTGCACTATTACTGCTGCAGTCTTTTCTCAAGGAGATAAAGTTTCAATCCGATATATGATCATGTAAAGTTATCCAAATGCAAACTATTAAATTAAGTGAAACTGCTGTTCTCTTGCTGGAGAAGATGTTATGATAACTATTTTCACCACCCCACCACCACCACCACACAGTTTCTATATGATGATGTCTTCAAAAGCCAAACAGTTACATTTGTTTTTCATTCTCTAAATCACTCATCTGATCACAGCATCCACTCAAGCCTTCTCTCCTCACTCCTATGGGGGGTCTCAGTGTCATTTATTTTTCTCATTCCAGGCATTTTAATATGCAGCCTTGTTTTCATCTCTGTTCATAGAGGCTCCATTTTCCAGACTTTTGTCATATTTATCAGTTCATCTACATTTATTTCCCATCCTTCTCCCTCTCCCTCCCTCCCTCCCTCCCTTCCACACTCCAAGCCACAACACATTTCTGCACTTCATTTCCATCCGTCTCGCTGGTGTTCCCATCACAGCTGAATTATGTCTCCCATCAAGGAAAACAAAACAAGTCTAAATACTTCACACACACTGAAAAGTTAGTTGGCTCTGCTTTTGCAAATGGGATTCCTGAAGGCACAAACCAGGCCAACATACTGAAGAGCACATTATGGAACATTACTGTCACAGCTCATGTTCCTACACGCTTAAAAAACCCTGTGCTATACTGAAGAGTAGGGAGTTTTTAAGTGTGTGAGAAGAAGACCTGGCAGAGAAGCTTAACTTTCAATAAATTCTGTAACAAGTTGGTTTAGGACCTAATTGCAGTACCACCAGTACACAGAAGTTGCTTTCAGTGACTTTGAGCTCAGGTGTGACAGAGACAGATAAGCTGTAGTAAAGATCAATACCCGTTCGGAACTATTGTCTCTCAAAGTACAAGACTCGCAAGAAGACTCTTTTGAGTCTATTGAAATGTTTGGCGAACCAAAGAGATCCAGGCAGTGCAGGGCAAAACACTTAGATACTGAAGCTAGAGGTATTTAGCAGAGAATAGCAGATCAGGCGAAGTCAAAGGCAGGCAGGTCTGGTTACGAGAGATCAGTCTGATAATACATGCTGGAAAGCAGGAGAGCAATTTAAATACTGGATTATCTGGGAATGATGAGTGAACCATTGGGTGTGGCTGCCAAGGAGAGTGAGACTGGAAAAGTACTGGCTGCTCAGATGAACAGATGAGGGGAAATGGCAGCAGGTACGAGACTGAAAGGTACTGTGACAAATTATGGGTATTCATCTCACAAAAAAGCCTTAAAAGTCTTTATTGTAGCAGCCAATGACCTTCCATGAGGCACCACTAAAATTATAGCTTTTTACAATATTTTATTCATCTCCTTTTTATATATTGATTCCCCAATCTCCAATAGCTAAAGCAGCATTTCCCTTCTGTGCCTCTGAGTTAAAAAGATTGCTGTGATTTTATGAGCTGGTACAGTCACCATTGTCCTTGAATGTTTGCAGCTCTGAGCAATGAATTCTCTTCTGTTTGTTACTTTATTCATTCTGTTTTGCTTTTCTTGGACTTATAAGAGTTTCAGTATCTGCCAAATCACACCTAGGTCATATAGGCCAGAAAAAAAAAAAAAAAAAAAAAAAAAGACATTTTATTGTACATTTGTATTTTCTGAAGTTTGTGTTGCCCTCATGATTAGGGAGGGAGACTCTAAACAACAGTAACAACTGTCCCATTCATCTAGCCTATAGGAAGGGCAAATAATACCACAAACTTTGATTTTGATCAAAATGAAGTCCTAGAGGGGCCAGAATCAAAACACTAAATATATATTAATTTGGCTGATGCTTTTGTCCAAAGCAATGTACAAATGAGATACAATGCGACATAACTGAGTGACCAATGCAACATGTGCAGCGAAAGTTAGTTGGTCATCATTCATGATGCCAACAAAGTCTGAATAAAGTCTAACCTCTTTCTCTTCTTTTATTTTGGTCTCATGATATGTCATTGGATCTAAAAAGCACCTGTTTTTGATAAGTCAGTGAAGTTGTACTCAGCCAATTGACTGGCATTTGCTCTTTACACAGAAGTCTGCTTTGTTGGAAAGAGTAGGGCAGAACTGAGTTGAATCACCAGGAGTTCAGTCTCAAATACTCAAAAATTTAGTTGAAGGTGGCATTGCATCATCCATTTTGAGATCCTCCTGTCCACCAGTAGTTCAAATTTGTCCTCTGTGGATGACATTTATAAACCTGAATATCTCCCACCCACTGCATACTACTAAATTAACTCTTTTTGCTATCTACAGAGAACATTTAGGGCTTTTCAGTGGTATCAAATGTGAAGGGGTGGGGCTTTGGTACCTTTCTCTTTCTCATTAAGAAAAATAGCATCCTTCAGTGCAAGCGCACTTTATGGAAAGAGGAAAAGTAAGTGCATAATACTTTTTATTGAGCAAATTTTGGCTTGACATGTTGTTGGCATATTTTAGATAAGTCTCTTAACAACACATTAAAATATTGTCTGAATTTTATTTTAACTGTATTTTAGCATAGTATTTAAGCTGATACCCAGATAGCTCTGGGTATCAGCTTCGCAGTTGTTAAAAAAACCATGTGAGTGGATAATTGAGCCAAGGGAGGTGGTGTACTGTATAGTTACTGATGCTTTTTTATTATTAAAAGTGCTTACTGCAATATCATGCCATTGAGATGGACTTCAAAAACTTCTCAGCCCTTCAAGAAAAGTTCTGAAAGTGTTTGTTGATGACAACTGATCAGATTATGTTCAGCTACTAAATGGACCTTAAGATGAAATTTTCAAGTTTGTGTATTCACTAAAACTGATACAAGGACAGGACAGAGACATGTCCTTTCTTTGTATCAGTATCAGTCACATCAGTCATATTGACACTAGTATAGATAGTCAAACGAGTGCTTAGTATTGGGAGTATCAATATTTCAAATAGTCATCCACCCACACCTATCTCATTGACAATGCTAGGTTATGACCTGTTGGAGCATTTCCAACATTCACACTAGCACTAGCACAAACACTAGGACAGACAGTTTACTGAAACTGCTTGATGCATAGTCTTTTACTTGTAATTTATCTATTTGTATTGATTGATTCCACTGCTGTGGCTGGTGGAGGTTAGTTTAATTTATTCTCGAACAACTCGACAACTGCATTTTAAACCCATGGAAAGAAGTTATGTGTAATGTCACAATAAGCAAAACAATTTCCTGTGGCTACATTCCTCTATGGTACAACAGGTGGCAGTATGTAGAAGATTATCTGTGACATTTCAATGTGTACATACCCCTCAAGTATTACACAAATAAACTGTGTGCTGATTTTATATGCCCTTTAGTGTTTTCCTTGATAAAATGCAGAGATGTTCACAGCATTTCACTTTCAACAGGAATCTGATTCTGACCACCTAACTGTAGTCACATAATGTGGGAATTAATTAACACAATCCTTGTTGATGTTAGGCTTTTCCCCTGAGTTGTTTTTAGGACCAAAGGATGCAGATCAGAGGCGATTTAGAAAACACAAATAATAATTTATTTTAATAAATGAGCAACAAAAATGACACTCAAACGGAGTGGAAAAGAACAAAGAAAAACACACTCAAAAAAGAGAGCGCAGATATAATTAAGGGAGCCCCAATGAAACGGGTATGAGGCAAGGCACACGCTTACGAGGCAGGAAAACACTAAAATAAAATGTACAGTATGAGGCACACGAGGAGAGGGATGATAATACAGAGTACTCACACTGCATGAACAAGGAAACTGCCAGGGATTCAAGATAATCCAGCAGCGGGTAAGGGAGAGCTCTCCCCTTTTACCCTGTGCAGGGTCATGTGCGTCAGGTGTGCACCTGGGGAGGCAGAGCTGACTGGGTGTCACACCCAGCAAGACAGACAGGGGAAAACAGACAGATAACAAATAACACTAGGGAAAAGGGGAAAGAAAACACAAGGAACAGACAGGTCTGCAGGATTGCAACAGTTGATCTGATATTATAAAGCAACTGGTTGCCTAGTGGTGATGTAAGGATTCACTGTGTGTAGTCTAAATGTAAGCAGTATGGGGACACATGGTAAGGGTGATGGAACAGTCCACGGTGGGATTTTGGAATATTTCCCTAATTTCAAATTCCAGTGATAACAGGTAAAAATTCATCACAAACCTAGAAAGGCAAAAACTGCATCAATACAAACATATCATGTAACGGCACACAGCTACATCTTTTCTACCGCTTGCTGATGGCTTACCATATGTGATTACAACATAAGAATTATAAGTCTATTTATTTTCCATATGTCTGAGACTCAAATCCATGTCTTTCAAAAAATTGCCATTTGGGTTTCAAAAAGCTTTGTGTCTCATTGCAAGGAACTATAAAGTACACTTGACAATGACTTGTTCAAATGGAGGTTGTTACAGGGTTGTAGACATGAACTGACCTAACGAGTGTGTCCAGCTGAATGACAGATGTATTTTTAGGTTCTTCATGACTGCAGAGACAGCTTATCTGATATATACATTTGATGAATATTATCCTCTGAGTCCTCAATAGAGGCCAAGGCTATTCAAGGACTACTTGAGAGCTGTGGCAATATTATGATGGCTATGTCGGCATCAAATCGATGTTTTTTCTCAGAAAGCAAGTCAGTTTGATCCTGCATTAGACACGCAGCCACTGACGCAATTACAGAGAGTACTCCTATAATGCATCACCCCTCACACCTCACACGGACAGCTCAGTTGGTTGCTGCCATTCATTTAATCAACAAGCACACACACAAATAAGGGACTGTGTGCACGCACATATACAGCTATGGGCATTTATGTGATGATAACAGCAGTGTAAAAGTAACAAGGTTGATTGAGAGCAGCTTTCTTTGTCCTCTGTGCCCTCTGAATGTGTTGAAGTTCATCATCAGATCCTAGCAGAAGTGTTGTCCCTGCATTTCATCGCTGGTTTGTTCATTGTGATAGTTTGATTGATTGGTGGACTGGCTATTGAAACAAAGACAATGGATATAATTGACAAATACTGCAAAATACACATCCACAAGTATGAGGCCACCCAAACTGTACACCCATATCTGACAGTTCAACATGTCATTCCAAAACCATGTGCATTAATCTGCTGTTATAACAATTTCCACTCTTCAGAGACCTCATTTATAAAACAAAGATGAATTTTAAGATGAATTTTGATCGTAGGTATGACTTAAGCAAATAGTACATTTTAGTTATTTATAAAACCTTACTTTGACATGGAAATTATCTTATCTCTAAGCTAAGTCTATACTTGACGCAGCTGATTTTCCTGCTAGTTATTTAGGGGTATTGCAGTTTGGGATGCATGTGCCTTCAAGTGTGTTTGTTGTTGGTGTTACTATCAGAGCATGTGCCAGTGTATGTACCTTCTCCAATGACTGCCATGTTGTGCTGGTCCATCTGGGAGAGCTCAGGTGTACCAGGCCCCCCCCTCCTACTGCCTTGATGCTCCAGTTATGTATGGCTATTAGTTTTGTCTCTGTGGTGACACACTCTTTATAGATTTATAGATCACGGGTCTGCAAATTACAAATGGAATTCTTCAGACCTGCTTAGGCAAGGTGTTTTATGAATGAAACCTAAACCTGTTGTCAGAAATGATCTTAAAACAAAGTAAGGTATAATTCTCTGACCTGTTCTCCTTCTCAGAGCATCAAATGCCACCGCTTTGTCACGCCCCTTGGCATCTCATACAGATGCATAAGGTGCCCTTGAGTGTCTGTAAGAGACACACCAGGCTTTCATCTAATTCCAGTGTAAACCCATCCACAGTAACATTAGACGTCCATTAGACATCTACTCCTGCTAAGATTTAACAACCCTCCCATTTTTCCTCTCCTGCTGTTCTCCTGTTTAACTATTTCCAAATATCCCACACCTTTACCTTTCCAAAATAAATAAAGAAATAAATAAAGAAAATGTTGATGGGAGGCATAACCACATATTTGATGTGTTTGCTAAATTCTTCTTCGGTACAGCAGCTGCCAGTATGTAGAAAGACGATGAAGAAGGAGAAGAAGAAGGAGAAGGAGGAAAGTGAGGGGGATGGAGTACCTGTCAGAAAGGCATGACTTAGACATATATTTGGTAGCAAATACATTTTATTTAATCAGTTGCTGACCCCATGCATGCCCCTCAGGGAAGTAGCTGGTTACATTTATTTGCTTTATTCGCTGTTTGTATCTGAGCAAGGAACAAGGGACAGCAAAACTGAGGTCAGGGCTCTGTGCAGGGCAGTCAAGTTCATCCACACCAAACTGGACCTTTATCATTCATCATTTGTGATTGTGTATTTGTGTATTGTGTATAAACTGATGCAATGAACTTGACAGCAAATGGTTTGTCAGACTTTAAGCCATGTTCAGTCATTCCTTGAAAATGTGTTTACTGATTGCAATTATTAGTTTTCCTTGCTTGTGATACATTTCTTTTCTGCATTTAACACACCCTTTTGGGATCTCTTTGTTGGATAAGCCTTTGTTAATTCCTGTTTCTCTGACCCACTCACCTGGAACCATCCTTTGGATCTGCAGCCTCCTCCTGGCCCTCTGGACTCCTCTTGCTTGATCTCCCCTTGCCAGCTCTCCTGCCTTGCCTGACTCAACCCAGTGGCTCACAGGTCAGCCTCTGCTTTCCCCTAGCCAAGTTACTCCACTGCCCATAATGTGACACTGCATGTTAATAAAGCCATTACTTCACCTACTTCCCGTCTCTGGCCCTGCGTTCTGCTTTTGGGTTCACACAGCTAGAAACAACTTAAGGCACACAGGTTTACTAAACACGGGTAAAGACACATTGGAAGCATTTGTGAGGTCACTGTCACAAGTTAATCGCTGAGACTAAAGTTGACAGTGTTACATACACATCTGCCGAATCATAGAACGTATACGTATAATTCCATTATTATCAAATAAAGTTATCACCAACACGTACACTCTTTGTGTGTGTTGTGTCTTTGTGTATGTCTGTCTCTGTATTGACCCTTTAGCTCATCTGTTCAATGAATTTTAAATGTGTACATCATTAAGTTAATTTCTTTCCCTAAGAGAGATGCCTGATCATCAAAGCCAGGTGGTGTCCACCTCACGATCACCCCATATTCAGAGGAGGCACCGATGACAAGTATTGACAATTTAAAAACATTGAAAACACCACAGACATATGACTTGTATTACTGTGTTGTCTGAATGGGGTAGTAGCTAAATGTACAGAACAGTTTCTCGTTCAGAAGTTGCCAACACACTGTTAACGATTCAAGCCGTGACAACCAAACGGCCATGAGAAGGTCTTACACTCAGGCCACGTGGGTTTACCACTCTGTATCTCAGGGGTTCATGTTATTGCACCAATATGGTTTCTACATATTCCAGAATATTCACCTTAGTATTTGTGATAATATGATCAAAACAGAATTTATGCCACGTCAAATCATGAAACTAAAGATTCATTTGTTTGTTAATCTGTTTCTATGTACATACATATGATTAATTTGTATGTTACTGATATTACATATTTTACAACTTCAAATGCGTATTACAAAAAAACTATTTCTAATGAAATTGCTGTTTTCATACTTTTTACATCAGGTATGGTGTCCATAGTGTAATTTTACAAAGGCACTTGTCTGATGGACACATTGCACTTTAACCAACTTTATCTGCTTACAGATAACACAAATCAACATGTTTTTACCTACAAAAACACTAGAAAATGGAGTGCAGCATATTGGTATATGTAACATTATTCACTTTGTTGCATTTTGGATTGGCTTTGACTGCATCTACATCTTTGTAGATTACAGGTAGGTAAACAATGACAGGTCCAAAGGGAAGCTCAATGAATGTGAAGGAGGTTATTTCCTGATTTCCTGGGATGTATAGATCCCTGTTGGGAGGTTGGTCCTTTCTGTAAACCTGTTCCATAGTGAAGTCAGAGGTCACAGGTCATGTTTAGCTACAGAACAGAGCTCCAGAGCTGATAGGGATTTCATGGCACTTCAGCAGAATTTTCCGCCTTAGTCTCATTGAAAAGCACAAAGCATCACAATAAAACAAATCCAGTGAATTATTTAGCTAGAGGTGTAGCTGAAGAACACTTTTGCAAGGTTGAATGTGTTGACAGTAAGAACCCTTTCTAAGAAAAGCATTTCTCTCTCAATGAAGTTTCAAACAGTAGCAGTAACAATCAGTAGGAAAATTCAAAACTGCGAAGTGAAAAGGTCAATTGAAAACATGGAAACTTTTGAGAGATGTGACAACTTTGAACATTTTTTTTTTAATAGCTGCCATGTTTCAAATAAAACAGCGATTTGCGTCATCAGTCAAAGAGTGAATCGTGACCCTCTTGTTAAAAATGTTTTTGCTGTCCTCTTAATTCACAGTCCCTTTCGAAAAATGTGGCATACTGCAGCAAAACAAAGCTTTTGTTGCACCACCTCATTCTCACTCTCTGTTACAGGCATCTGCAGCAGTTTTCTACTTTCTGTGAGTGGGTGTCCAACGAAACACTGGCCAGAACAGTACAGAGGTTTGCTGTCTGTAGGAGGGATGTTAAAGGCACAGTCCAACGTTTTGGGAAATTCTCTTGTTTACCCTCTCACCCACTTCTTTGTGCGAAGCTATGCTAGACTAAATAGTTCTGTGACCTTTGTCTGTACTAACACAGAGTACAAAAATTGAATGGAAAATATTTTGGTCAAGCTTTGGTCAAACTCCACTGTTGGTACACTACCCTTTTATTACCACGACAATACTTGCTGATGTTCTTCCGTGTTTTTCTTATTGGCACCAAATCCCAGGATGACCAAAACCAACAATGTATTAGACCATCTGATTTTCCTACCCTGATCACAGCACTCACCTCCAAACACATTGGTTGCTACTAAAGACATAAATCTTGGAAAATAGCTCACATGTATTGGTTTGATTTTTTACAAATAGTTATTTCTTCATACCACTATTTTTACCATGATTTTCAGTAAACATAATTCAAACAGAAGCAAATAGAAGCAATTGTGTGTTAATCTGCAGTTTTCTGAGGCAGATTTGGTGCTACATTGAGTACTTCTGGCAGCCGTATGTACATAGCTTTTATTTATTTATTAATTCAAGTTTATTTAGTTTATTTATTTATTTTAGTTTTATACAGTGGCATTGACTTGTGCTTCAAAACACAGTACTGAACAAATTTTGCTTCTTGTCGAATTTCTGAATTTAATACTGTGTCACATAGGTATTTTAATTTTTAGACGTGGAAAAAAAAAGAAAGAAAGACAATACCACTTACTGTCAGGCTAATAAAATTGCTTGAGTAAAATGACTGTACAACATATCATCAATTTCAATCTTCATTTACCCACTTCAAGGCTGCAGCACTAAGGCCTGAGAGCTCTCTGATGGTGGCTGGTGTTGCATGGTAAAATAGCTTGACAAGGAGCACACAAATTAAGTTTGCCTCTCCTGTCAATAGTGAGCCTTGACATTGTGCAGGTCTGAAAATTAATTTCCAGTCAAGTGTGTATGGGTAACAATGGTAAAACACAGGGAGCAGGGGATTGTTAATGCTAACATGTGGATCATACTGTGAATGGTAAAATGAATAAAGTCTTTCAAAACAGGCATTCTCGGATTTCAATTGTCCAGCAGCCAGGAAGGAAGAGCCTATCAGTTTGACCTTGTCACAGTCAGCCCATTGTAAAAGACAGCCCCTTAAAACTCTACGGCAAAGCACTTGATATTATGTGGAATGAGGAGCATATATCACGGTCAGGGTTGTATAGTATAGTTATGCTTTATAATCGCATAATTTAAGAAAAGGCTTGGCCAGTGAAGCTTGAATGAGGTTAATGTGAGCAGTTAAACTTTGAGGCTCAACCGTATAATCATTTCCAGTTAATACAATCAAAGTTATATTCATGTAACAATAATTTTGATTCATCTGATTACAATGTCACTTGATTGCACCAGAAAATCATATCAGTAATTAGTAAATGGCAGTATAGCAATATTGCACCAATAAATCTTCATTAGTATTATAGAAATTATAACACTGCTTCATTGTTATAATAGATAAGAAAACAACATGCCACATTTGTTGAATTCATCCAAACTTTACCCAGAATCCAAAATGAGTTGCTTTGAACTGTTGCTGTTTAAGCTGATTAGATGTTTTTTGTCTGAAACGCTCCATGGGAGTCTAGCTGACATACCTAAGCATTACTTAAGGGTGCAGTGCCTGATTTTCCTATCGCATCTAATGCAGTTCACCTTTAATTAAATTGTTACATTTGCCAAAATAATGACATGAAGCACAATTCTTCTTTTTAAAGTGATCATTTTCTGTTATGTTGCTGCCATATTTCAAAATGCATATGAAATATTTTATTTTCTGATATTGTCATATAATAATTTCCTTAAAAAAAATACAACCCGAATGTCAGAGGTTGCCCCTTCTTATATGAGGCACACATATTTCACAGATTACATGTGATCCCGCAGTGGTAGTGAAGCACAGTTCTTGGGGGTGCACATCACAGATGACCTCACCTGATCTGTGAACACTGCATCACTGGTCAAGAAGACACAGCAACACCTGCACTTAGTGTGCAGGATGAGGAGAGCCTACCTGCCCCCACCCATCCTCATTACATTCTACAGAAGCACCATAGACAGCATCTTGACCAGCTGCATTTCTGTGTGGTGTGGAGGCTGCAGTGCCGCTGACTGGAAGAATGTGAGAAGGGCGGTGGGGACAGCGGAGAAAATCATTGAGACATCTCTCCCCTCCATTCAGGACACTGCACCTAAACGCTGCATGTCCCATGCTGAAAACATCATCAGTGACTCCTCACACTCCCACCATGGTCTGTTCTCCCTGCTGGCCTCTGGAAAGAGGTTCTGCAGCATTCAGTGCAGGACCGCTAGGTTCTGCAACAGCTTCTTCCTATCAAGCCATCAGACAGTTCAACTCAAAATTCAGGTCATTCTTCACTAATGCACTTCATAATAACCTCAGTGTATATTTCTGCTGTGTAATTTTTACATGGTGTATACAGTACCTTGCACAAGTATTCACCCCCCTTGGCTTTTTACCTATTTTGTTACATTACAACCTGTAATTTAAATGTTTTTTTAATCTGAATTTTATGTCATGGATCTGCACAAAATAGTCTAAGTTGGTGAAGTGAAATGAGAGAAATATACGTTAAAAAAAAGAATTTTAAAAAATAACAAATGGAAAATTGGCAAGCGCATATGTATTCACCCCCTTTGCTATGAAACCCCTAAAAAGTTCTGGTGCAACCAATTACCTTCAGAAGTCACATAATTAGTGAAATGAAGTCCACCTGTGAGCAATCTAAGTGTCACATGATCTGTCAGTATAAACACACCTTTTTCTGAAAGGCCCCAGAGGCTGGAACACCACTAAGCAAGAGGCATCACACCATGAAGACCAAGGAGCTCTCCAAACAAGTCAGGGATTAAGTTGTTGAGAAGTACAAGTCAGGATTGGGTTATAAAAAAATATCCAAATCTTTGATGATCCCCCAGAGCACCATCAAATCCATCACCCTCAAATGGAAAGAACATGGTACCACAACAAACCTGTCAAGAGAGGGCCGCCCACCAAAACTCACAGAACAGGCAAGGAGGGCATTAATCAGAGAGGCAGCACAGAGACCAAAGGTAACTCTGAAGGAGTTGCAGAGTTTCACAGCAGAGAGTGGAGTATCTGTCCATAGGACTGTAATAAGCCGTACACTCCATAGAGCTGGGCTTGATGGAAGAGTGGCCAGAAAAAAAACATTACTTAGTGTTAAAAATAAGGAGGCAATTTTGATTTTGCCAAAAGGCATGTGGGCAACTCCCCAAATGTATGGAGGAAGGTGCTCTGGTCAGATGAGACTAAAATTGAACTTTTCAGCCACCAAGGAAAACGCTGTGTCTGGCGCAAAGCCAACACATCCCATCACCCCAAGAAAACCATCCCCACAGTGAAACATGGTGGTGGCAGCATCATGCTGTGGGGATGTTTTTCAGCAGCAGGGACTGTAAACTGGTCTGAGTCAAGGGAAAGATGGGTGGTGCTAAATACAGAGATATTCTTGAGCAAAACTTGTTTCAGTCTGCCTGTGATTTGAGACTGGGATGGAGGTTCCCCCACCAGCAGGACAATGACCCGAAGCAAACTGCTAAAGCAACACTTGAGTGGTTTAAGGGGGGACATTTAAATGTGTTGGAATGGCCTAGTCTAAGTCCAGACCTCAATCCAATTGAGAATCTGTGGTCAGACTTGAAGATTGCTGTTCACAAGCTAAAACCATCCAACATGAAGGAGCTGGAGCAGTTTTGCCTTGAGGAATGGACAAAAATCCCAGTGGCAAGATGTGGCAAGCTCATAGAGACTTATCCAAAGCAACTTGCGGCTATAATTGCAACAAAAGGTGGCTCTACAAAGTACTGACTTAAGGGGGGTGACTAGTGATGCACGCTAAAGTTTTCTGTTATTTTGTTCTATTTGTTGTTTGCTTCACAATGAAAAACATAAATAAAGTGGAAAAAAAAAATCCCATCTTCAAAGATATAGGTGTGTTCTGTAAATGAAATGATGTGAACCTTCAAACAATCCATCTTAATTCCAGGTCGTGAGGCAACAAAACATGAAAAATGCCAAGGGGTGTGAATACTTTTTTAAGCCACTGTACATCACATTATTCTACTGTTTATTTTAATATACTTGTACATATTACAACATATTTATATATGTACATATATGTGTGTGTGTGTGTGTGTGTGTGTGTGTATATATATTTTTTTTTTTGTTTGTTTGTTTGTTTGTTTGTTTTTGTTTTTTGTTTTTGTTTTTGTTTTGTTTTTTTTGTTGTTGTTTGTTGTACACTTGCTGATCACTGAATGACAATAAAGTTTTTCTAAGTCTATCTCACGGGCACTCTGTGTTAATCTTTGTCTTTTTGTCTCTGTCTCTTATTCTGGAGGTATCAGGCCTTCCCCAGATACCTCTTGGTTTGTCAGCATTGTGCCTGGTTTTAAGCTGCCATTCTGACCAAGTAGAGGGCAAAACAGCCATAGCCCACTGAGGTTTGTTTGAGGAGTTTGTCAGACCTCTGGAGGACAAGATAAGTTAATTAGGACAAGCAGAAGTTTAGGAAACTCTGGAGAAGCCATCAGAGGGGAGAGAATGTCTACAGTGGAAGAAGGTGTATGTAAAGCACTTTTTATGTAACAATCATACAAAAACTATGAACATACACAGAATTTGTATTCACTTTGCTATTTCTGTTAAATAACTCTGAAACCAGAGAAAATTCCAAGGCATTAATGACAAGTCCTACTGTCAGGAAAACTTATGGGTCAGCTGCGTTTCTTCTCATCACTACTACTTTTTTAACATGGATGTTTTTTGTCCACAGTCTCCAAAATGAGAGCAACCTTACATAATAAAACACCAGAATTTTACAGAATTTCCACTCCTGTGGCTATTACAATGACAATAAAATATGTCGGCCTGCTGTCTGTCCATTGTTTTCCTCTCTTGCCTGGATCCTGCCTACCATTACATCAGCACCTTATGTAAGAGCTGTGATCAAACATGTTTGGGGGGACAGCAGGAAAGCATTGGTACATCTTAGTATCAGCAGCAACACTAAGTGAAACTGTCACCGGCTCTGTTTTTACCCACAAGCTCCTGTGCTCTCATAGGCACAACGGGTGACCAATTAGGGTTAGATGAGCCAGTGGAAATATTGAAATAAATAAACTAAAAGATCATTTGTGGCCCGCGGCTTGAATCGCTTGCATGGTGAAAGATTAATGCTGCCCCTCTGAAAAACCAAAGGCTCTAAAGGGACAGCGGAAGTGTCTTTTTTCTCTTCTGAAGCACTGGTAAAATAAAAAAAGGGCCTGCAGACGCCTCGAGGCCAAAGGAGCACAGAGGAGAAATGAGAAGGAGAGCAACTGAGAGAAGAAGAAGAAGAAGAGACAGGAAGAGAGACAGAAAGAGGAAGGCAAACATATTGCACTGACAGTGGAGCATAACTGCTTTCACTCTAAAACACACACACACACACACACACACACACACACACACACACACACACACATACATACACACACACACACACACACACACACAGCATGCTCTAAATCATACAAGTTTGTCTTCCTGTACTTGTGAAGCCTTCCATTTACTGAAATCTCTAACATCTAACACTATACCCATTTCATTTATCTTTTGCACAGCATACCAACTTTTTTGGAATTGGGGTTGTTAAGAATTGCCCACAAATCCTCAACCACTTCAAGATAAGTGTTGCTTTGCTGCATGCACCAGCTATGTGATCTGGGGTACATTCAACAGCTCATGACATTCTGGAGAGTCTGGAGCCTCCCAAAAGCTTCCCATTTAAAATACTTTACTCACCAACCATCTAATCTGATCACAAACTCAGCCCTTTGAGCTGCCAGCTGTTTCTGACAGCATTATTTGTCAAAGACAAATGTGAAAATGGAAAATTGTTATCAATATCTACAGGTACATAACTTTTCTTGTAGTCTGCCTTTTTCTTCAGTACGAAAAGTGTCAGGCCTTCTAACTTTTCCACAATGTCCAGAGACAACTGAAAGCTCACCACAATTTCCACAGTGGAAAGACTGGTTCTCACAGAGAGAAAGAAGTACAGACACACCTGAGTAGGCCCAGTAGGTCTCCTCGGTGGCTGCTCTCCGATGTCGTGTCCTGCTGGCTGTGGCTCTGCGAAGGCCTTGGATAGGGGCTTGGGACTCGGCTTGACTTCCTGTCAGCGCTGTAAGGGAGGAGAACACGGGACAGGCAGGTTAACATAAACAGCAGTAAAGCTTCGGCAGCACTCCGCTACCCTGCTTGGATACCTGCTGGGTAGGATGACAGCCAACTGTGCCCTTAGCTGCCTTATCATGCAGGCTGCCTCATAATAACATTCACAGTTGGAACAAAGTTCAACAACAAAGAATAACTACATTGTGGAACTTAACTGTCTGTCTTGTACAGTTTGCTGTGTGTTGGGGTGGTCAATAGGGGCTCAACAAAAAATCTGTGCCCTGGTGCCCAAACAGGTTAGTCTGACCATGGCAGGAGGATTGCTGCACTAGACCTTTGCCGTCACGTGGTTAACCTTGTGAAAGGTCGCAGTTTGCTTAAGCTTAGGTCAAACCAGAAGTCTGTCATGCCAGAGCTTCATTGTCATGTAGTTAACTTTGTGAAACTGTCACACTTTGCTTAGGTTTATTCACCAATACATGTCTTGAGTACATTACTAATTCAAAATTAGTCAACACTGACTTTCAGTTTCACACGGGACAAAAACAGTGGTCTCAAGGAGAGTATTTGCTTGACCCATCCATCCATTCCACGTTCCTCCATATACACACTTTCTGATTTCTTCCTTTGCTGCTGTCATAATTTCTATGGCCACTAGAGACCTAAAAGTTCATATAAATATGTGTTGTTATAAGCTACCTGCCAGAGATGGGGACTCAAGTTTGTGACTCGGACCCGAGTCGTGCTTAAGTCGCACACAGAGAGATTTCAGACTTGACTTGGACTCGTGCTCAAAAGACTCCAGACTCGACTCGGATTCGTGTTTTGGGACTTGTGAACAATCATTATGTTTTCTTATTTCCTTTCTTTTCTTTTTTTTGGCGTATTAACATTGGGGAAACTCTGAAACATCTGACGAGCTTAATGTCATTCCCTCCTTTTTGACATGGTGACCGTGGTAACCATATTACGCATCGGGTACGCGGCTCGCGGCCCCACGCATTAGTACCTCAGATGACACTACGGCGACCGACACACCTACAGCTGCTGCTGTACCCTTTGTAATCACGTATGGTCATAAAAACTTCAAACAAGACGGCACCAACCAAAGAAGCGCTGACTGCAAAGTCTGCGGTACCAAGATTAAGGACGCTGGATCAACCACATCAAATTTTATCAGGCACCTGAAAACTCACCCGGATAGGTCACATTAGCGCATATGGACGGTTAGCAAACATGTTTAGCTCAGCATCAGCTATGTTTAACTTAGCTTGCTACCAACTTTGTAACTGAATATTTGAATAGATGAGTGAATGTTAGTTTGCTTGTCCCACTTATTTGCATGGAGCGGCGTTAACATGACGTTTATTGGGTAATGTTATTCATCTATGTTGCCACCATCTACTGGCCAATGTTAAACATAGAAAAATACAGTTACGCTGTTGGTTTACAGGCAGGTTACAGATTAATTGTTGGCACATAACGTTAATGTTGCAGGTTTACCAGGTTACCATTTCACTGGGTTTGAGTGAGAGGATAGAGGAATGTTTTAATGTATAGTAGACTTAAAAGATGTCATTAGACCCAGTGTAAACGATATGGTTGCAGAGTGCACACTTCTAACTTTTTTCCACTAACGTTAGCCATAATGAAAGTTGAAATTTTACCAGCCACTCAATAGATTATTGCTTTTTTTTGTGAACAATTTTTTTTTTACATGCCAATTGCACAGAAGTAACATATACAAGTGTTTAAAGTACTTTTAAGTGTTTTGTTTACAAGTTGTTTGCATTTAGCTAAAGTGTGATGTTTTGCACTAATTAGAAGGATGTTAATTAGCCTACAATGTTTTTGACTGGGTGAGGTGTAACATTTTCTATATTTTTGTTCTTATTATGGTTCAACTGAGCCTGCACAATAGGGGGCAAGATATAATGTAACCGTATGTTCATGTTGGAAGAATACAGTCTCCTTTAAAGGAAATCATTCATTGTGTGTTTTCGTCATATTGCATTGCAGTACCCTGTTTAAAATGATCATATAACAACTAATCAGTGCTGATACTTTATGCTAATAGATAAAGGAGAGATAATAATACAGTTGATGCTTTGAATTTCTTAGATATAGCTGTGCAGTATTCTTAGTAGACCGAGTAGCAGCAGATGATAGAAGGCTCATTAAAACAAGAAGAGACATGAGAGATTTATTTTTTAGAGACTTGAGACTTGACTTGGACTCGTGACCCAAGACTTGAGACTTGACTTGGACTTGCAAAAAAAAGACTTGTGAACATCTCTGGCACCTGCACAAACAACCTACAAGGCCACTTTTCTGTGGCGGGCTCTATCTTTTTTAACTTTGTATTTGTCACTGACACTGACATAATGGTATTGCTATTGCATTATTCACTCTCCATTTTGACGATTCTACTGATATTCTCATATTTCTATTTTTGTGTTTTGATGCATCTCTTGTTTTGTAGCCCCTTAGACTGCCTGCAAATGATCAAGATAAGCAGTTACAATACAGGCCATTCCTGTCCTGTCCAATGATTAGTGGAAAGGTAACACTGTGATTTGATGCAATAAAAATCTATCTGGAGTTACCTAATCAGTTCGCTTTTATATAAAAAATATTCCAAAATAAAAAGCTGCTCATGGCATATAATCATCCTGAAGGCTGATAAGTTTTACCAGGTTACACACACAGTTCAATATTTCATTAGTATGGTAATATTAGATTGTATAGAAATCAGATACTAGTAAATGTCTTAAAGTTCAAACTTTTTAAAAATCTAAAATCCCTTCTCACACTTAGACATATTACAGCAAAGCTGCATTTCTTGGAATTTAATTTCTCATGCATGTCATTTGGGAGTGGAATGTTCAAATGGAAAAATCAAGAATCCCTGTGCTGATTTCATTTTTGAAACATAAAATTGCCTCCTCTCCGGCTGAGAGACCTCCTTGGTCCCCAGTAAAGAAAAGGCGGAGATGGAAGTCTTGGCTTCTTTAAAGTGGAGAACAGCATTTCTGCCGGCATCTCTCCTAATGTTTCCACTGTGCTCTGTGATAGGGCCTTTAAAAGATCTTTCACAGGACAAATATCATGCTAAAAGGAAATGACTGGAGTTTCTTTTAGACCTGCTGAGGGATCTTTCTAGTCATTTCTAGCTTTACAAGTAACCATAAAGTACAGGAGTTCAAAGAGGTGTTTTTTTTTTTGTTTTTTTTTGTTACCTTTTACTTTGAGTGAGGAGGTTTCGGGATTATCTGTTAAGAGTAATCAAGCATGTTCACATTACTTATTTTACATTCAATCAAATTTTCTGCAAAGGATGTGTGGGGATTGCAGAGTTCTGCAACTGACCTCTTTCCCTCTCATTTCTTCAGGAGAGCTGGGGTGGACAGACATTTCAACTTCAAAGAGTTACCTATCACTTAAACTGTTCTCATGGAGATGCTACTTCTTTCTTTACAGCTCCACAACAGATGAAGGTGTTAAAACTGTCTGAATGGACAATCACCAGGTCTCAAGAGCAGGCGTGGCATTAGGGGTACGCCTGACGGGTCTGGGTCCACCCACTTGTACAACTGGCCCAGTCTAAATGACTGGGAGAATTTTCTTAACATTTATTCTTAATGATTAAAATCAGCATTTTAATAAAACCCTTAAAACAAAAATGTTTCCACTTGGAAAAAAAAAAATACAACACTTATTCGGCTATTATCACATGAGGTCTAGGTCAAGTCACAGCGGACAGTTATTGGTCACCCCAGACATGTTACGCTCGCGCACACGTGCCACAATCTGGCAGTTGTTCGGCAAAAATGGTGACTGGGAAGGGCAGTGGATTCTATATTGTAGGCACAGGCTGCTACAGTTAAATGAATGCATCTCTATGGCACAACCGTTATCTATGTTTAAGTATGTTAAAAGAGTAAGAACTGAGTCGCCAGAGTCTTTGACTGTCTGCATGTTACCAAAACCATCACCACATGGATGTCATTCACGGGAGAGTGTGTTTCAATGTTACTTTGCCGTTACTGAGCCTGTTTTTTTTGTGTTGTTTATGGCATACTTTACTGTGAGTATCAAAAGAGAAAACAAGTAGTAAATGTGTCTGTGAGAATTTTAAATAAAAACGTCACCTGAGTTAAAGGATATTTCATGCATTTTTAGTCAGGCTTTCGCCCTCTGTTTTGTGTTGAATACAGTAAACGTCATTTTCCAACTATGTAGAAGCGGTGTATTTAGGAAATCATATCATGGCTTTTTTATATACCTGCAAATGTATTTTACATCGAAATTAGAACTTGTAGAAAATGTAGACAATATGGGAGGTAGAGCTAAATACTCCTGCCTGACTTGACTGTCTTCAGATTACCCTCACAGACAGTTAAGGTCATGAATGAACAGCACAGTGCACCGTGCTCTCTCTCCTCATTGTAGCTCACCCAGTACTCTGATCGCTCTGTTTCTCCCTCTCCTTGCAATCAATTTAAAGAGTAATCCAGTCAGATCAAACAAAAACTAATTAACAGACATTAAAATGTCTGTTTTCGTAATGAATTGATGTATGAATCCACTTGATCCATAGCGAAAATATAGATAACAACATAAGCTGCATGTGCCACTTGTAATAAATACAAACTGTCACGGTGAAATAATAAGCTATGGCATTGAAAATGTTTTTTTTTTTTTTTTTAATTAATTTTGAACATGTCATAATCAACTAAACGTACTAGTCACCCTCCACAGCATGATACCAGCCATTTTTCTTTAAGTGAGAATACCAGCTGGAAACAGTGTTAACTTTTGTAATTAAGAGGTCCACCCCAAACTGAAATCCTGGTGCTGTGCCTGCTCGAGAGCCCTCAAGAGTCAGATAGTACTGACAAGTTGTAAATCAGACATTCCTGTAGCAAACTGTTTTGTCTGTCTCTGTACTTTCTTTACTATCACATCAAGATAATGTAATCTATATGTTTGATTCAACTTTGGATGTTCCCACAGCACTAAACTCACAATTTGTATGGTATCAATGCTTTTCCCATTTTTCTAGCTTGTAAAATCACACAACTATGATCTTATATCTCATAATCATTTTTGTCCCTGTTTCTACCACGGAACCATACTGCCATCTAGAGACTAGGCGGTTGGGTTTTAGATACTTGACATGAGACAATTATAATTAGTAGTGCTTAATTCGGAAAATATAATCTGCCTTTCCTTGTTTCTTTGTTAAACTTTTAGTCATAATATAAGATAGTATTAGTATTGCAGAATGTTGTCACTAATCAACAAAATCTGTCTGATGTATGTATATCAGTGTCAACATACATGTTGTGAACAATGTTGAAATATGATTGAAAATTGATCATTTAGACTATGTGATTGACCATAGTGAGAAGCAGATGAGTCCATCATGAAGGTCTGTTTGTCACCAACGTTCCGGAGCGCCGAAGGGCATACGCTCTGCAGCGTGCAGCAAGTGCTCACTTCTTTTTCGACTTCTTCTTTGTTTGACTTCTTTGTTACTTCTTCTTTATTCTAGACACACTGTTTACTTGTTCTTTACTCAAGCCACTTCTTCAGCATTTTAGTTTTTCTGTAGTTCGTGCAACTTCAATTTTTGCCCGCCTATTGGCATGTTATCTTAATCTTTTGTCTTAGTTAAAGCCTAGTTAAAGCCAAATCATGAATAGTATTTTTGTAGATACTTTCGACACGGCATCAAAAGTATTCTCAACTTTATTATTAACCAAGAAGTTTTGCCATACGGTCGTCAACCTCTTTGAACCGAAGTCCTGCAGCCAGCCTCAACCCATCTGTCTGGGTCAAATAGCCGCTGAATAGTGATGGGCACGCCAGTTCTTTTAGATGTACTGAATCACTAGAATCAGTTCACTAGAAAGATTCGTTCAAAAGATTCGTTCACTGAATCACCGAATCATTCAGTGTTTGGCAGGAGGAGCCTGCGACTCCTGAACTGATATACGGCTGAACGGTTCAAGTTTCAGTTCAGTTCACAGCTTCCAGGACCGGGAGACGAGAGTGTTGTGACTGTGTTGCTTTGACAAACACATTTGTAAATATAAAACTATGTATAACTATATTATAAATCATGATGTTTTAAGTGTCCTATCCTATGGTATGCTATTTAACTGGTCTACTCGGCAAATTGGGCTCAGTGAGTGATCCGTTCACTGAACGTATACCCCACAGTACATTCAGTGAAGGATTCACACTGAATATGCACCGTTCCCTCGCAAATTGTCGCAATGAGATGATCAGACAGTCACGCGTTTTCTCAAACTGCGGGTTTTATACACTATTTGTTACATGCTGTGTCCTACTGTACTGTTGTTGCGGTGGCAAATTTAGCAGAGTTTAAAAAAAAGTTAGTTTTCTCCGAGGTACACTTGAACACAACACACCCCTATCTCCCTCTGTCGCTCCTCATTACTGCCAGCATAACGTTTTAAGTTTGTTTATCTGGAAACTAAATCTGTTAAAACAACGGGGAACAACGGTCGCCATGAAAGTGTATCCCTCAGAGGAAAATGATTCAGGAGAGTGTAGTTCACTGAGTGATTTATATGGCAAGCCGTTCCTGCCAGAAATACGCCACATTCAGTCGCGTTTCAACTTCATTACGGCGTAAAAAACAGCGTTCTTTTTGCGCATTACGGTGTAAAAAACGGCGTAAAATCTGAAAAAACGGCGTTTTTTTCACGCCGTAATGAAGTTGAAACGTGACTGAATGTGGCGTATTTCTGGCAGGAACAGCTTGCCACGGATTCATGCGTCGGTGACGCGGCGCAGTCGGCGCGCGCGGTCCCTCCCTCAAGCGATTCGTTCGTTTCTCAGTTCAGTTGAACTGTCAGCAGCACCGCCTGCTGACAGTTCGTTCGTCAAGTGATTCGTTCGTCTCTCAGTTCAGTTGAACTGTCAGCAGCGCCGCCTGCTGACAGTTCGTTCGTCAAGTGATTCGTTCGTCTCTCAGTTCAGTTGAACTGTCAGCAGCGCCGCCTGCTGACAGTTCGTTCGTCAAGTGATTCGTTCGTCTCTCAGTTCAGTTGAACTGTCAGCAGCGCCGCCTGCTGACAGTTCGTTCGTCAAGTGATTCGTTCGTTTCTCAGTTCAGTTGAACTGCTGACAGTTCGTTCGTCAGCAGGCGGCGCTGCAGGCAGGCGCCGCAGCTGACAGTTCAAGTGAACTGAGAAACGAACAAATCACTTGAGGAAGTGATGCAGTTCAGTACGTTCACTTAAAAGATTCGTTCTTTTGAACGAAACGTTCACGAACGAGACAACACTACCGCTGAAAGAACCATTCCTCGTATCACTCATTATTCATATCCTTTCTCATTATTGTGTCAAATAAATAATACTTGGCATTTAAGTCTTTGTCAGTGTCCTTTTGAGCTGAAAATAGACAATCACTCTTTTGAGAGCTTACGCTTCACGTGATGAGATTGATCCACCATTAATTAATAAATTATTGTTAAATCTGCATTAAAATAACAAAAACAAAATCCTTCGCTCAGAAAGGTTGGTGCCCCAATTTATATTAAAGAGTGCAAACATTAAACCCAAAGGTTTAGTGACCTGATTCCTCTACATATGTACACTAAGCCTTTTACTGCTAGTAGCATTGGCAGTATTCACACAGAAAATTTGGTGTGTTCTTTTATAACCAGGATTTGGGTGTAACTCAAAAACTGGAAGTTGTTCCTCTCCATTGTCGCCAAGTGCTTGCTCATGGGAGAATTGTTGGGTCTATTTAGAGCACATATGTCAAACTCAAGGCCAAAACTGGCCCGCGATGGAATTGTCTTTGGCCCGCATGATCATATCTACTTATTATTAGAGCTGTCCCGCCGGTATATTGCACGCACCACTAGTACTACAAGTCCCACAATGCACTGCCAGTGCATTGGCACATCAGTCAAAGGCCCAGGAGCGTAAATCCCTGCCTTTCTTGTTCATCAGCTGATAGAGCTTGTTACCTGTGGTCAACTTTCAGCTAGCCTCTCCCCAAAAAATGGCTAGTATATGACTTAGACTAGTGTGCATCAGAGAGCAGCATGCTCAGGTTTAATATTTGCTGACTTTTTGCACTCTTTGCGCAGTTTCGGTTTTTGTTTGAAGGAAATCTTTTTTGGCTGTTGTTGGCCTGTCGGAAAATGTTTTCATTTGAAATTACTATGGAAAACTGCAGATAAAGCCATAAGAAATGAATGCAACTGATTTTTCATTTATTTAATGATTAATGTTGTTTTATAGGCAGTAACTTATAGGCTGTGTTAGTTCCAGGTTCAAAATGTGTAATATGGTCATTTCAATCAGTTTTCAATAAACATTGAACCAATCTGGCCCTCGACTTGGAACATTTTTTTAAATTTTGGCCCACTGTGTATTTGAGTTTGACACCCCTGATGTAGATTAAGAGTATGGTCCTGACCTGCTCTACATGGAAAGTGTCCTGATACAATTCTGTTGTGATTTAGTGTT
This sequence comes from Chaetodon auriga, assembly GCF_051107435.1. Taxonomy (NCBI): domain Eukaryota; kingdom Metazoa; phylum Chordata; class Actinopteri; order Chaetodontiformes; family Chaetodontidae; genus Chaetodon; species Chaetodon auriga. Next base: position 2,156,901 of record NC_135075.1, on the reverse strand, counting down.
ATATAAATAAAATTGAATGAATTCAAATTGAATTAAAGAGACATTGACATGCTAACACCTTTGTCCACCAAAGTGGGCAACTGCCAAATGTGTCATTTCAACTAACCATTTATAAAGGCAAGTATAATTGGACTATATCATTGCAGTGCAGCAACCACTGGGTTAGTCTACATAGGGGATGTAGCACAAAATTCTAGCACATATAAAAAAGCAGTTTCTGTGGACCCCCTTCCTCTCTTGATCCATGTCTCTTTTGAAAATCGTCTTACAAATAATTGAGCCAACAACTATCTACATGAATCTGTAGTGGTTATTAGGGTAGTCACTAATGACCTGTTCATACCACATTTAGACAAGAAATATTAATCTGTACTATGTGCTCAATTCTGCAAAGTTTGAAATCTCACCACATTTCACAACCCCTTTCTCAACATACTGTAGCCTACAGCTACTGTGTGAAACCTTTACCATGGTTAAATGCTGTTTGCATGGATTATCATGCTTAAGAGAACATTTCTTTCTTCCTGTTTATCATTCCCAAGGTACATATAAGACAAAGAGTAAAAATATCATCTTTATTTTCCAATTCCTACACTGAGAAAATTCTTCCTATACTGCATAAAGAAAGACAATTGTACAAGTCATTCGGTGGTTGTTCCTGAAACTGAGGGCCAGGTTTGTCATGATGTTAAGCTTTGCGAGGTGATGATCAATATAATGTCATATGCCATTATGGCCATGATTCTGATCAATTTATGATACTGATAAACTAATTAATGCTATACATTGCAGTTATGCTCCACGCTAGATTCCTGTCTGACTGCCTTCAAACGCTGTGTTAGTTCTGCTCATTTTTCTGTTGAAAACTTTTCATTCTTGGGTTTTCAAGGGCCCTCTCTCCATTGGGACCCTGAGTAGCCAGTCCCATTTACCATCCCACTGTGATGTCCCTGATACACTCCCAACTTCAGTGTTCAAGATAAGATTCAAGGTTCCCACCTGGAGTAGGGTGTGATTATAAGTCTGTTTGAGTTCCACTTCTTCATTGTCATATGTGTTCTTGTGCTGGGATATGTGCTTTTGGGTTTCAGTGGGGAATCTCACCGTAGCCCACTATAAATACACTGTGGCAGCATCTGGAGGAGGACCTGCCATTTCACATCTGTCTCCACAATGACCAGCTGTGATCATGCAAACACAGGGAGGTGTGTGTTTGCATGTGTGTGTGAGATATCTGAGTATGAGTGGGGACAGATTCAGCTGTCTCCATTTGGATACCAGACCCACCTGAAAATGTCAATCATGTTATAATGGAAGGCATTTGCAAGGCATTGTGAAGGAGATTTAAAGGCTCAGGATGAACAAAGGGTGAGTCTTTGTTTCAATGACAGACCCCCCCCCCCAGCCCGTTTTAATTCTTTGGGATGTACGCATGGCTCATGTCTGTGAATGTCAATGGAAGGGAGCTCTATGGCTTTTCTATGAATTACATTATTGATTCCCAATACTGCTCAGAACAGAAAATGTAATTATGCACAGACCCCGCCCTAACCCCCCTCATCCTTGCCAAACACATCTTCTTTTCTTTCCCTCTTTTTCTGTTTTATCTTTTACTCAGTGGCTTCTCATCAATTTGTCTTTCACTCTGCCTTCAGTCACCTGTTTCCCCACCTGACCTCTCTAAAGCCTCTGAGTGCATTGCCCTTCAATCATGTCATGACAACCACAGCTTTCCCGAATTGCAGCATTTTAGTGCAGTATAAAGTCATAAAAATGCTAGTTTTATCATATACTATCTTTGAAAAAGTGAAAGAATTAGCCACATTTAAGTCCCAAATAGAAAAGACCCAAATAGAATGAATTTCTGCCAATTAACATTTGAACCAAACCAACTGGACATGTACATGCTAACCTGATGTGCTGTCCATCAAAATTCCCAAACATTGTCCCTGACTATTAAAATGATCAGCGTTGTAAAATAAGATAATCCTTCATTAATCCAAGAGTGGGGAAATTTGCTTTGTTACAGCAGTACAGTCGACAGTGTAATAGTAAGAAGCATCACTAAAAAAAAAGCAAGGAATGATACATACATAAACAATTTAACATTATTGCACATAGGGAATATTGAAACAGAAATGGAGAGCTGTAGTCTCACCCTATTTCTGAGCTAACTTCTTTTTCACTAGCTTTTGTTGCATAGAAAAATACACTAGCAAGCACTAATGCCAAGCTAGCTGGTCAAATTGTAGCAACTCATCACGTATGAAGAGAAAAAAGTATTTTCTTCAGACAGCTAGTAGAACAGCAGCCAGGTTGAAAAAGCAACTGAACATCGGCTCTTTATTCAGTCTGCCTCAAGCTTATCCAGTGCTAGGAAAGTTACTTGAAAAGCAAAATACACGCTAATTCATTGAAAAAAAATCACTGGAAAAAAAACCCTACAAAATCAAATTGTCTTTCAAAAGCAGTAGAATTACCTTTCTCATTGCAGTACTTTTCATTACTCAGCCCAGCTCCACCAATGTTGCCTTACAATAACTACAAATATGAGAAATATATTATTCCCTGCCCTGCCCAGATAGTTTGTCAGTTCAGTGCACCTGCAGAAAACTCACCCCCCACTAAACTCATATATCAGCCTATATTAGTCTCGTATTTAAAACCCACATTTTAAGGCCTTTGTTCATCATCTGTGATGTGAAAACATTAAGTCTTCACAGTCAGAGTAAGCTGAAGTTCATTATAAAATCCTAGAGCACTGCGGAGCATCCCTCCCGCCGGGCTGACAGCTCTAGCAACCGAACACTCAGTCACACTGGATGGCAGTCGATGAGGTTGTACCAATGTCTGGTTCAAAAGTACTTCACTGACAGCACTGGAGCTGAGAGGGTCAGAGCAGCCACCAGACATGACTCGTGCTCCCCTCTGTTTCTATTACCTGTTTGGATCTAGACTATTTTGTTGTTAGTTCCTGTTTTACTTTGGTAGCCATCCCTCATGTGTCTTAGTTTACTTCCTGTATTTTTCCCACCCTTGTGATTGTGTGATTGTGTTCACCTGAGTCTGATTAGTTCCCTGTCTATTTAAGTCTGTGTGTTTCCTTTGTCTTTGTGGCATCATTCCTTATGTGTGGCTTTACTTGTTCCTCATTATTCTAGAGAGTAATTCTGGTCTAGTCCTTGGTTTTGCTGTTTGTTAAAAGTTTGTTGTTTTCCTGGTATTGCTTTTGTTTTTTGGATTTTGGACTTAGTGGATTTTGTTTGCCCTTATTTTGGTAAATAAATCACTTGGACCGTTTCCGCTCAGCCTTTTTGTTAAGCCTGCATCTTTGGGGTTCACTCCTTATTTTTTGCACGGCCACAAAAACCCTAATATTACCCTTCTCCACTTCCACCATGATTAGTTTGTAAAGTTAACAGCCTACCTCAGTGTTGTCCCTGAATTGTTCTGTGTGCAATGACGCAGCAAAAAAAAAAAAAAAAAAGCATTTTTTTCGACTGACAAAATGTGAGTTGACTCAGGGTCTTCTTGACTGATGACTCCAATCACTGACATCTTTTGCATGCTACAATGACACAGGAAACAATAACTTTGGCTGGATCGATATTTACCATCTCTAGAGAATTATTAAATGCTTTATTCACCTGAATTATGAAATTCATTTTGCACATACATTATAAGATATTAGTTGAGTCCAGCTCCAGATTTGTATTGGTGGAAAGCTTGGAGATTAATATTTCATGGGCAAACAAAGTAAAATGTATAAGTATGACAAGATACCACGGGAGGTAAATGACATTCAATAGTTGAACTTTTAAAAAAGTAGATTTGAATTGGTAAACAGGTTGAATTGATTCTAGAGATTTTTAATTTTGTTAAAAAAATGGAGATTTATTTTCAGTGTATTGGTTCCTTCTCTCCTTCCCGGTGTCTTCCTCCTCTGCTTGCATTTCTCTCTGAATCCCAAGGAGCCCCCGCCGCCATCTCCAACCTCGTTCCCATCTCCATCACATCTTGGTCATGGCCATTCAGACGTGTCTGGCCATTTAACAGGCTTTATTTATCCAGAGCTGATGCCCCATTAAGACGAGCGGACAGACTCAACCTGAATATATTTAATGGAAAGGGGGCTCTCCTACGGGCTTCTGCCACAAGAATAACAATGTTTAAGTCAGTGACAGGGAAAGAGACGGCGGGCAGATTGAAAACAGAGGTGAAGGACATCGAAGGAGACGAGGAAGGAGAGGAATAACAGATGAGAATGGCAGGAGGACAAGAAGGATAAGATGCGGATAAAAGCAGAGAGTTTAAGAGAGACAGGGGTTGAAGGAAAAGCCAGGAAAAGAGGAATATGAGGACAGTGCATAAATAGGAGAGGAATTAAGTACCAACAATAAAATTACGCTTCTTTCCTAGCAACAGTTACCAGGTCACTGACGGACAGCCCACTGCATGGCAACCAGTCAGTGGCAGAGGATGAGAGGAGGACAGATGAACAGAGGCCTACTGTGGGCTGAGGGGGGAGAATTAGAGAATAGGAAGAGGGAGAGAGGGAGGGAAGCTATGGAGTCAAGGAGAAGATTTTTAGAAAAATACAATGTTCTGCAGTCTATGTACATATTATTACATATTACAAGCATTTAGCTGATGCTCTTCCCCACTACGACTGAATACACTCAGATAAGACAAAGAAAAAGCAGCAAGGAGAGTGTTGGGAGTGATTTTCAGGCTACTCACTGCTGTGTCAAAGGAAGAGACCTAGAGAGAGGCAGAGCTGCTGTTATGACTGGAAGGTTTGAACGTTCTAGCTACAAGGTCTATGTCGTTGAAGAAGAAAGCTTGCTCATGATAAGGACAACCTTTTCTCATTGTTCCACAGATAGTTATCACTTTAAGAGGACGCATGGATTGAAAAGACAAAACAGATAAAGGCAATGACAGAAGAAGCTGCCCTAAAAAGAACAATGACAAATCTTAAATGTCACTTTGTCTAACCAAAGCAGCATATTCTCTCTGACAGAGCTCCAGTCGAGAAACATGTTACTTAGTGTCCACACACTAAAGACAGTCCCGTCTATAATGCTTTACAACAGCAAAAACACTATTTTCAGTCCATAAGGAAACAAGACTCATCAATTTGTGCAGTCCAGCAGTATGTGGTAATAATTCTCCCTGGCTTTGAACAGTTTAATTATAGCAAGAGGGTTTATTGAAATAACATTCAAGTGATAATACATGCCAAGGCGCCCTGATATAATAAACTAACGAACGTGGTGGAGTAAAGATTTCGTTTTCCATATCAGCACCTGAGAGTGCATTATGAATGATACACTTTTTAAGATTAGAATTACAGTCAACATGAATGGGAAAAATGGGAAAACTGGAAGATTGTGGGATAAAGTCAAAAGATGAAGAACTGAAGAACTGAAACAGTATTGTAGGTATCCTGATAAAGGATTCAAATTTCAAGACACCGACTTCCATGAGATATGTTTGTTTTTGTTTTTTGTTTTTCTGTGTGTGTGTGTGTGTGTGTGTGTGTGTGTGTTTGTTTTTTGTTTTTTTTTGTACAAGATTGCTTTCTTTGTATGACAAAATGATTTATTCAGAGCTTTTTTCATTACAACAAACATGCCACCAAACACACATGCACTATGTTTAGTAGCATTGTTTTTCTGGTATATTCTGCAGATGTAGGTATGAATCTTTTTTTTTTTTTTTTTCTCTCTCTCTCTCTCTCTCTCATTAAAACAGGTAGTAAAAAGAAGAAAAAAGAGATTTTGCATATACTAGAGCAGTTGGCCCACATGGAAACTTTATTTTTCTGCTCATCCATCCCTCTCTTTCTTCTGCTGCCTCTGCCCTCTCTCCTGTCAGACTAAACCCTCCTCTCTGTCAGAACTCATCTGCATCACCACACAGCACAGAGTAAGGGGAGGATATAAAACATCCAAGCATATATGGAAATATATGTACCATCCTTATGGTAAAATGCCATACAGAGGCCAATTGAGGTTTGCAGGAATTTGTGTGTTTTAAACAGTCACTGACACACTCATGTATGTATGCATGCTGAGTATCTTTTTGAAATGTTTTAAGTACCAAAACCAATGCAATACACAATGTTCAGTGTCAATATCAGACCTCAATACAACCATAAAGTTGAGTCTCTGATCTTTGTATCTGAGCTGGGAAGATTTGGGGGCACAACTGGGCACAATCACAAAATCAGGGGCTGCATTTTCAACAAATTAAATTTCTCGAATGCACTGTTTGGTGCTTTTTTTAAGGTTATTTTTGGGGAGCTTTCTCAGCTTTCATTTTGATGGAAAGATAGCTTTAAGAAATGGACAAGAATGGGGGAGAGTGAGGGGGAAGACATGCAGCAAAGGTATGGGTTGGAATCAAACCTGGGCCTCTGTTGGACTCAGGCTCAGTACATGCTCATGCTCTACCAGGTGAGCTCTCAAGGTGGTCCCCTATCTCAAATGCTTTTAACAGAAACAAGTACAATTGTTGACTAAAGGAGAACATAAAAAGATTTGTTACTAAGGATTCAGGATGTTATAGATACTATTAAGTATTAAAAACACATTAAGGTTCCATACCCAGCCTTAGCATCCAAACACACAGCCACACACACTCACTCAAATGCAGTGACCATGTTTTATTTTCCTTCATCAGACATATTAAAATGGTCTTCCTCTAACACCGCCACAGAGGCTCACTGAGCTGTGCAGCATCTGTGGGGTTGTTGCTCCCACTAGAGTCCCTGTGAAGTCAAAGAGGCACTGGTCAGACTCAGCTGTTGCCCAGTGCTTTACAGCACTATGGGGTGTTCTTGTAATACCCACAATAAAGGAAAATGCCCTTATAAAGGTAGAGAGAGAAATGGAGTTGATACTTTTTCCCTCAAAGTATCTCCTCATAGAAAATGGAAATCATTTATTTTACAATAAAAATGTTTTTGCCGACAGACATATTCTACTTTTCACTACACTCAATTTTACAGTTGCGTGAAGATTGAGATTTTGCATACACAATATTTGACTAATTTATAAAAGACAACACGTTTTTATAAATGAAACTACCCTAAGAGAATATGAAGTAATTAAAATTCGCTCTACCTGACCAGCTACAACCTTAAATTGCTGTGAACACACAAAAACATCAAAATAATAATATTAATAATTAACAATATTGTTTAAGATATAATACTTTATCTGAATAAGGGCACTCTGCTGCATTTTGAGTAATTTTTTTCTATTGGACGCTTAGATATGTTCCACCAGTGAGTGTATACGTTCTGAGTGTACACTGTATATACTGTCATGTTCTCATTCTACCCCTTCATATTGTGCCAAAATATAGTATATATTGCGGTGTTCATTAAATCCATTGTCTTTGTAAAGTCTACATGATGGTGCGAAATAGTGTTTTATTCACTGCTCAATACTGAGTTTTTGTTATGTAGCTAATAGTGAATGAGTGAACGATTCAGTGATTTCAGATGTAACCTAACAGTAAAATATTCTTTGCTAAGACATTATATTTTTAGAACTGCAAAATTTCTTCAATTTGAAATATTCTAAGAACACATTTAGCATAATGTTTCACAAAATTCCTCCAAATTCAGCCTGACAGATTTAGGAGAGTGTGAGATGTCCACAAGAATTTTGAAAAAGTTCTGTCCGTTTAAACGATGAAACAAAAGTTTGTGAAGATGGAGCAGCTGGTGGGTCCAGCAGAGTTTACAACAATATTGCTAAATGTGAAATTTTGTCTATGAAGGTGTGCGGTGGTGAGTTTTGGTTTACAGATTCTTGTGACACAGTGCAAACACACATCTGCACAAACACACACATACATTGAAAGTGCGTAGCACATGCATTGGAGATGTGTACCGAGGTCAACAAATTTTCTTTCTAACACTCTCCCTTGGTGTGTGGTGCCAGGAGTGAATAAAGCTTAAAGGAGCTGGAACTTTGGCTGGCCTGGTCTTTTGTGTCCAGACACAGTGCCACTCACACAAAAGTTCCTCTTGAGAAGAAAAATAGACAACACTGGTTAGTGTCATCCATCACAGGGGGCCATTTAGAGGAATTGCACAGTGTTTGCTCAAGCCTCAATTAAAATGCACAGCCCATCACTGTGTTCCTGTGCTTAACCTTGGCTTGCCCACTTCTCACTTGATCTCTCTTCACTTGACTTCAGAGAGAGTGAACATCACTGTGTTGAAATGCATTGGGAAGCACGCACACACACGCATGCACGTGCACACATGCAGGCACATACACACACACACACACACACACACACACACACACACACACACAGAAACAGATACAGTGCATGTATGCCTGGGCTGGCCAAGTCAGTCCTTACTCTAGTGATTCACTTCATTAGCATTCTTTACATCTCCCTCCAATGCTCTTAGTGCTGAAGGACATCTACCAAACACATGCGCACACACTGATGCAAACCAAGCCTTAACTCCACCTTCAATGTGGAGCTGCTCTCTAGACGAGGTGTGCTGTTTTATCGAAGCAGCTGTCGTGCTAGAGCAGGCTGGCAGGGAAGCGGGCATGCAGTGATGGTTGTCCTGCAGCCCTGGTGGTGGCTGACCAGGTACTGAGGCAATGGAAACTGAGAGGAAAAGGTGTGTTTCCATGCGTGGGGGTATGGAGATGATGGGGCAAGAGTTGACATAAGGGATAGGGTCTCGAATAAAACAAAACTAAAAGTCTAGTACTTAGACTCATCAGTTGATCAACATAATGTTATTGAACAATAGCAGTTGTGGAATCTATCTATCTATCTATCTATCTATTTCACTGAAAGCCAATGGGAAAGTACAGAGCATAGTCAGTGTGCTGTACAAACAAATGAGTAATTCAGTCATTTGAATGACTTTGAATAACTTAATTCATGCTTTCAAGTCAATTTGTGGTTAGATGTTAATGGAACATTAAACAATAATATTAAAATTTTAACACGTGTTAAAATGGATGTCAACAACAACGCACTGCTGTTTAAATCCAGGTTAAATTAAACTATACATTGTAAATATTCAGGGATCGCTGCGCAAAATCAGAACAAAACTGGATTAAATCAAGTGGTAAATCTAAATTAGATACTATGATACTATGTATAACTATGTATAATACTATGTCACTGATTATTTTCACTGCATTACAGTGGTACATGCGGACAGATAGCAGGGTGGAGAGCAATGGAATGATTGCAAGAACTTAACAATTTTAATATGACAGAATTAATTCAGAATGCTGATAGCCTGCTTTTAACACTCTAAACTCTCCTCCTCAGTGGTGTATTCAGATCATTTACTTATGTAAAAGTAGTCACAGAACAGCATGATCATACTTTGTTACAAGTAAAAGTCTTGCATTCAAAATGTTACTTAAATAAATGTACAGAAGTAATACATGTAATGGCAAATGGCCCTTAGTATTATACTACTCAATTCATTTCATTGCTGTTGTTATAAGCATAATTTTATGATGTTGTAACTGGCTAAATTGGAGCTGATACTGCTACTAAATGCGTTCTAACTTTGTGTTAAGTTTCATCACAGTCTGAATGTCATAATTGGAAATTGCTTAGAAGAAATTAAAATAATGATGACAACCGAAGAAAGGTCAGAGGGTCACAAGACATATTAGGAATCATATCAGTGTATCCATGATTCAATGGATCATGAAGATATCATTCAATATTTCATTGAACTTAAATTATTTTATTGAAGAGTTTATGATCAAAATTGTGTTCTGGACTAAAGCTTTGGATCGAGAAGAGGCACAGTAAGACTGAAACATCTATCATAAAGCCTCACTCCTTGTCAGCCAAAAGAAAAAGAATTTGGTTAAGAAAAAAACAGACAGAGACAGAGCAAAGCTTGAGATTGTGAAGAAGGACTATGAAGCAGGTAAGGTGAAAGTAAGAAAAAGAAGAAGCGAGCGAAGGTGGTTGGGGAGGAATTGAAAGAAAAGTCTGTAGTAAGGAGAACCAGGACGGGGGGGGGGGGGGCAGCAGAAAGGGATGGCAGGCTTTTGTGGCTGGCTGGACGTCGATCAGAGCAAAGCAGAGAGAAATCACTCGCTCATGGAGTCCACCCAGCATGACTTCATGTTTTCTGGAGCCTTAGCCAAGGGCAGAGAAAGACAGTACACACACACACACACACACACACACACACACACACACACACACACCCACAGGAGCTATGAAGCCCAACAAGGCACATCATCATCTATGAACCAGAAACACTGAGAGGCAATGCAAGGAGGATAGGGAAGAAAGACGAATCGTGGCCACAACATATAGCTCAAAGAGCTCTTTAATGTCATGGAAAATGCCCTCGCAGACCTATCTTGCCTCCAAAGCACCATCCGCCCTTCCTGCCCTTCCTCCAGCTCATTGATCGTATATAGACAGCCAGCCAGGCAAGCAGGCCGCGACCCAATGCCACTCACACCCTCTTCTCCTCCAGCCACCCACTTACTACCCATCACCTACCCCTCCCCCCCAGCAGCACAAGCACACATGCAAACATACGCACACATATGCTTGGCTAATTAGTAGCCACTGTTCAGTGAGACAAGGTCACACTGCCAGGAGACTAAACACAACACCACGAAGTTGACACCTCTGCTGGGACATGAGACAGAAGCTGTTAATGGAGGCTGTCCCCTGTCCCCTGTCCCCACCCACCTCCACCTCCACCTCCGCCCTGCCACCCCCAGGTTTTTTTTGTTTGTTTGTTTGTTTGCTTGGTTATCTTTCAGTGTACACCGCTGTGATAGCAGTAAGTGATTGTGCAATGAAGGTCATATCCGTCCAACATCATGTGCAAGTGGGTGTAGCCATCTGCTGGCTGCATGTTATAGTTAGCTTTTTTTCTCCCATTATCTGAACATCCCTACAGCAATCTGCATGCCCAGTTTTATAAAAGCCCTTTTATGTAGGGCTTCAATATAAACAACTATATTCTTACAGTGTATGTCAGGTTATGTTATCACTTTGTAATGTGAACATTACATTTGGTGACGTTTTGTCAATGCAGATTTAGAAACTATAAGGCACATGAGGGGAAAAAAATGCAACAAATGAGAGACTCTCTTTGGAACTGAGCTCATGCACTATTATTTAGCCCAGTCTTATGCCAGAGTTTAAGAAACCCGCTGATCCACAAGAGGATAGTGTGTCAGTGTTACATTTTGTCTCACATGTGCAAAAGCACACATACATATGAAGGTGTACCAGCAGGGGGCGAATACTCAATGTTGATTGTTTTAAGGAAGTAGTTATTTTCTCGTTTTGTTGCCTAGAACTAAACAAATGGTGACCATCACCTGAAATGTTTCTCAGCAAATTTTGTTTTGAAAGTGTAACCGGACGTTGGTTCTTTATCATTGCCAGCTTGACCAAGAAATGAAAAACGACACATATGGGGTCACCACCAGGGATGGCGGCGTGAAAAGCCTCTGGCGACAAATTGATTTGAAATAGCCCCGAAAGTCAAATTCAGTTGAGTGTTTATATTAAAGGAGTTGATATCGTGAAGGGGGAACGAAATGTCATCTAAGAATAAGACAAAGAAGGCGGCTCAAGTTGTCAAAAGAAACATCGGGGATGAAGAACGTGCTAGCACTCCCACAGCTAGCCAAGATGACGCTGATAGCATGGACGTTCAAGGCGAGGACAAGCTGGCATTGGTTTTAAAAGATATCAGAGATTTCCGCGAAGACAACAATAAGCAATTCGCCGATCTTAAGCAAGAGATTACAAACACAAATTCAAGATTGGACGACGCAGAAAAACGGATTACGATTACTGAAGACCGTGTGCAGGGGGCAGAAGAGGTGATGACAGAGTTAGTGAAGCAACAAGTGCAGCTTCGGCAAAAACTGTCAGAATTAGAAGGACGCTCCCGTAGACAGAATATCAGAATATATGGGGTCCCCGAGTTGGCTGAGGGGCAATCTCCATCTCCGGTCTTGCCATTTGTGGAGAAGTTACTGCACGAGAATCTGGGAATACATACTACTAAAGATTTACAGATTGAGAGAGCGCACCGAGCCTTGGGTCCACGTCCCCCTGCACATGGTAAGCCCAGATCAATAGTGGTCAGATTCCAAAGCTATCGTACTAAAGAAGAAGTACTGAGGATGGCCTGGCAAAAGAAAGGCTTTTTGTTTAACAACAGCCAAATCAGCCTGGATCATGATTATGCCCCGGATGTGCTAGCAAGACGAAGGGAATATGGAGAGATATGGAAAATTCTGAAAGAGAACAAAATAAGGTTTCAGACCCTATTCCCAGCTAGATTGTGAATTTTCTTCAACGAGGAGACAAAAACATACGACTCAATGGAGGACGCAGCGTCGGACCTGGCGGACAGGGGGTTGCCTGTTGCCAGAGTCAGACACACGGATCCGGACACGCTCCTGGGGAAGTTGCAGCGGTACACCTGGACGCCAGTGCCAGCACGAAACACACCGGGATTCAAGGAAAAGCTACAAGCATTTAGGAGGAGTCAAGCCGAGAACGCAAACGTCTAATGAAGCAAAATTGGACAGGTAATTATTGGAGCGGCATATGCCTGTGAGGAGAATTACGTTTGGATGCAGAATACGAACTAACAATTACGTCGCTGGCGGCACGGTGGCGCAGCAGGTAGTGCGTGTGCCTCACAGCAAGGAGGTCGCTGGTTCAATCCCCGTGTGTGAAGTTTGCATGTTCTTCCTGTGCATGCGTGGGTTCTCTCCGGGCACTCCGGCTTCCTCCCACAGACCAAAAACATGCTCATTAGGTTAATTGGTGACACTAAATTGTCCATAGGTGTGAGTGTGAGTGTGAATGGTTGTATGTCTGTATATGTTGCCCTGCAATCGGCTGGCGACTGGTTCAGGGTGTACCCCGCCTCTCGCCCATTGCCAGCTGGGATAGGCTCCAGCCCCCCGCAACCCCAAAAGGGATATGCGGGTATAGAAGATGAATGAATGAATGAATGAATTACGTCGCTACGTGGACTTGAAAGAACATTGAGATGACTGTTTTAGAGGGCCCTCTACGCCATTCGGGCCAAAGAGGCTATCCCTCGAAGATGAGGTCCAAGAGAGAAGGGACCTCAACTTTGGAAGTGGGTATGAAAGTTATAAGGGTAACAGTTCTAATTGCTGTATGTTGTTATAATGTTGTTGTAATTTTACCCTTATGTTGAAAGGGGTAGACAGGATTTATAAAACAGAGACAGACAATGGACAATATAAGAAGGACTTTACATATTGTTGATCATGTGATACGGGAGAAAACCGGTGCCTTAGTAGTTGGTTTCGATGCAGAAAAGGCCTTTGATTCCGTAAGATGGCTTTTTCTCTACAAAGTAATGGATAAATTGGCATTTCATAGTGATTTTATAAGGTGATTCAATCTCTGTACTCAAAACCAACTGCACGGATAAAGGTTAATGGTGATCTCACAGACTCGTTCATGTTGGAAAGAGGAAGCAGGCAGGGCTGCCCAATATCTCCACTTCTATTTGCAATATTTATTGAGCCTCTTGGACAATTGTCAAGGCAAAGTACCCAATTTAAAGGAATTACAGTTGCAGGAATTGAGCACAAGGTGGCAATGTTTGCCGATGATGTGTTAGTTTACCTGGAGGAACCAGAGAAATCATTCAATGGCCTAATGACTCTGTTAAATGAATTTGGAAATTTATCAGGTTACAAGCTTAACATTTCAAAAACACAAGTTTTGACACAAAATTTCACAGCTTCAGCAAACTTACAAAACAGCTATAATTTAAATTGGGAATCTCAGGGGATAAAATATCTTGGTGTGACGGTGACCAAAGATTTAACAGTGCTTTTACAAACAAATTATGAGCCATTGTCATTGAAGATTAAGGAAGACTTACATAGGTGGAGCCTTATCCCCTTTTTGAGTCTAACCTCCAGAGTAAATGCTATTAAAATGTCAGTGCTACCTAAACTACTGTACTTGTTTAGAACACTTCCAATAGAAGTGCCTGAAAGTCAATTTAGGGAGTGGGACAAACAGATATCACGATTTCTCTGGCAGGGAAAGAGGCCACGTGTTAGGTATAGTATAATGCAATTACGAAGAGAGGAGGGGGGAATGGCCCTCCCATGCTTACGATACTACTACTATGCGTCTCAGTTAATTCCTCTTCTTTACTGGTGCAACGAAGACTACAGATCAAAGTGGAAAGAATTAGAAATCAAAATGGTAACTAAATTCCCCTTGCAAGCCGTGATAGGTGACAGAACTCTGCTGTCACAAATGGGAGAGCCTGGAAACTGTTGGGTTCATTTTACATTAAAAATTTGGAATAAGGCGATTGATTTAACAAAAACTCAGAAGATGGTAAATTTATTTAGATGGTGTGCATTTGATTCTGATTTCCCTCCTAACAGAAGAGATTCCACTTTTAAATTGTGGATAAAAAAGGGCCTTACAACATACTTGTCATTTACCAAAAATAATGTCTTTCTTAGTTTCCAGGGTCTTCAGAACCAACATGACTTGGGAAAAAAACGATTTTTACAGATATCTTCAAGTAAGACACAGCTTTACCTCAAAATGCAAAACCTCCAATATTTCACAGACTGACATAGCATGTTATAAAATACTGGAATCAGCGCACAGTTTATTGACCCGAAAAATGATTTCCAGAATATATAATGCTCTTTTTACTACGGACAAATGTAGTAACACTGTATATAAAACAGAAATGGGAAAAGGAGGCAGCTATTGCTATTTCCGAGGAACACTTTAACACACGCTAGTTGATGACCATTTCAGTGGTCATCAACTAGCTCCTTATTTTGGCAAGAGCACTGTTGGAAAAATGTCGTAAGATACTTCAAGACCCCTGTACAGGGTAAATATGCAAATTCACCAACATGCTGGAGACAGTGTGGCTCAGAGGAAGCTAACCATTACCATATATTTTGGGCCTGTCCTAAACTGAATACATATTGGAAAGAGGTTCATAAGACTCTAAACTCTGTACTTGGAATTGATATACCATTTACTTTTGAAAGTATTTATTTGGGACATGTTAATAATTTGGAACAGAGAAGTGATAAAAAACTGTTGCAGGCCCTTCTGGCGGCAAGCAGGAAAAATATTACTGAAAAGTGGCTAACTTCAGCTCCACCTTCTTTGCATGGTTGGATTGACATTATTCTTGAAATCTTTAAAATGGAAAAGTTAACCTACATACTAAATATAAGAAAAAACAAATTCTATTGTATTTGGAATAAATGGATCAATTATATTACCCCAATGAGAGCAGATTTTTTATGACTTCTCTGAATGGTTTACATGTTTTCTAAAGTATAAGGCTTTTTTTTCTCATTCCTTACTGTATGTTTTGGCTCTCAGTTCATGGTTTTCTGTTACTAGTGGTTTTTGTATATATGGGCTGATGAGTGAAGGGAACTGGCTTAAAGTTTTTTTGGGGGGAAAGAAGTTAGAAAATAATGGTAATAGAGGCGATGTTGAAGTGAGTTAAAAAAATGTCCACAAAAAAGGAAAGAATCTTGTATCTGTATTTGTATTATGTGTATAACTGTACACATTTGTTCTTTCCAAATAAAAATAAAATTAAAAAAACAAAAAAACAAAAAAAAAAAGAAAAACGATACATACACAGTGCACTGCCGTGGACTATCAGGGGTACTACATGCTTTTGCGTGAGCATTAGCCATTACATTTTGAGGGAAACAAAATGCAGGAACCTGCAAACATGTTCACTGCAAACATGTTAAATAGAGTGTACATTATTTTTGCCAAACAGCTGCCTCTATGGCCAATGTGAATAATTGCAGGATAAAGGCACAAATAATGTTCCTTCATTTTAGTTAGTTGCTTTAAAGACATTATCATCAATCTCACTGAGAACAATAGGGACGAGGGCATAAACAGGAAAACTATATTAAACTGCTAAAACTTAGAGCAACACTAACCGAAGTAGCAAGGTCATACAGTCAGCAAACTGACTCAATAATGTCATTAACAATAACGTTTTTTAAGGTTTATCACACTTATGAATTGTAAGAGGAAGAATGTTTTTTTCTTCCAAGTCTGACTTTAAAGCATTGTTAAAGATCAACAATGTAGACCAGCTGGTTAAGGATAGCAAACAATAATATTATTTCTTGCAGCATGCATAAACATATGAAATTTAATACAGACTTGTCTACTAAAATGAATCTCAAATACAAAGCATTTGATACACTCTCAGACCAAAGCAAAACATTTACTCTGGCATTCCCACAGTTTCATCTTGATTTGATCTGTTTACTTTTATGGCTCTTAGCATTACCCATTCTGAATTAGTATTGCATACTTAGATTGTACAAATCATTCTTCTTGTGGCCAAAACCAGTGAGTGTGTTTAAATTCACCACCAATTATTTGGAAAAGTTGGTGTTCTGAAACAGTGTGCATGGTGTCTGAAAACTTAATATTCAATCATCTATGCTAAACCAACAAAGTGGTCAATGAAATCGGTCAGTCAATTAATCTTACAGGTGTCTACAGACTTGGATATGATACAAGTCTCAGTAAATCTAAAAGCAAAAGCAGAGGGAGACCTAACCACACTGCACTCTTGAAGCAATGATACAGGCAGTAAAGGATGTAGTGTGCACTCAGTGAAATGTTTTTCACCCATCGCTGCTTTCTGTAAATAATGAGTGCCACTGAAAAGACTTTTAGCTTCAGCTGCGACATAAATGACAGCCTGATGGAGGAGTGTACAGGCCTGCTGAACATAAACCAGAAGGCACCTGTCCTCCCCACAAGTATTCAGAGCAGGGAACTGTGGAGTAATCTTTAGAGATGTTCCAGCTGATTGGTGTAGGATGGCAGGGGTGATTTGTTGGCATCACCTTCCCACAAAAACGGAAAGAAAAAAATCTCTGAGCCCATCTTATGCATTTACCAAGGATGAGGGGGAAGGAAAGAGAAATGAGACATACTCTCTTTATCTCTTTCCTTCTCTTTTATAAGTAGGCTTGAAGGTCACTGCCTATGAAACAATCCATAACAGATGTCGCTTTACAGAATCTGAGAGGAGACAAAAGGCATCTGCGGCTCTGTCATGCTCTGTACAAAATGGCCGTTGTCTCTTAATAACCCACCATCTAAGCGTGTGACATTTCAATATTCACAGATACTGTACATGCTTGACCTGCAGGCTTTTTCTTGTCCAGCAACTACCCATGCAAAATGTCACTACATTTGGCACACTGGCATGTTGTTAGGACTGCACCCTCAGTATGTGGCCCATAGCACTGCTTTGCCCTCTTTTTTGATGCACTGTGTGGTCATTGTATGCACTCAGTTTTAAGCAGCTGATAAACGAGATGTTCACACAGAGAATCACCAGCCAGAGATACCAAACTGTGTATGTGTGCGAGTGTGTGTGTGTGTGTGTGTGTGTGTGTGTGTGTGTGTGTGTGTCCACATCTGGTGGTCATCCCAAATTAATAGGACTGTAGCTGTGTAACGACTTGTGATTCACTTGTGTAACTTGAAGCCTGTTTTTACAGGAATGGAGAGTGACAGAATAAGTGATGTGGGTGTAATAGAGACAATGTCATCTGGTCATATGAGAGTCAATAAGATGTTTTACCTTGAGATGTCTGGTCACAAATACAGTAATGTGTATCTCAAATTGAACATGAGGAGCATTGTATTTTAAAACATTAATTTGACATAATCACTGTGGATACTTGCAGAAGTAGATCTATCTATGGTAGTGCACATGGCTGTAGCTTGTTAGGGTCTAACAGGACCTGCCTAATCCTATTTTACTTGCCTCAGGTTCATTGCCTCCTGCATTCCTGGTTGGCCTGCTCTGCCCTGATCCTCGTCAGTCTCCAGTGTTTTTCCTGAAATCTCCAGCCACTGCCCGGCCCATTTCACTGTTTTCCTCTGATTTACAATACACAATCCAGCCAGCCCCGCTCTATCCTTCCAGATTTCCACCACAAACTAATCTTTTTGTCTGAAACTTAAAATAGCCAGGATGCTGTTAATTTACTATTTTCTGTATGTTTTGGTTTCTAGAATGAATGATTGATATTGTTTCAAATGCTTATTTACACTGGCAGGAAAATAGTTTTTCACGAGTACACTAGCAAACAAATGTCGAATATAACGCCTCAGATTGGTAAAACATTCCAGACAAAATACTGTAGACATGACCTCACTGTCCTCAGTGGTAGCTAAGGCCCTGTGTAGTTGGCATTTAAACTGAAAGGTAATGCCAAATGTGTTTTATGCTTTGATTGTTGGGGCTGGGCAGCATTGGGTGTCTGGCCCCAGGCACAGAAATGGTCAGGAACAGCCCTGGCACCATGCATCCAGTCTGTCTGGTGTCTGCTGTACTCTGCAGCCCTGGACAGCCTCTCTATTGCAGAAAGATCTCCCAATGGAGCAACATAGGCACCTAAAAACTGCATGAGCTAGTGTACACTGGGCTGCATTCAAGAAAGTGACAATATGGCGGGTGTAACACAAAGCCCAGGCTTTTCAGATGAGTGAATGTGCCCTATTAGGAGCGTTTTCTTTTCTTTTTTTTCTTTTTTTTTTTCAAAGCTCCCATGTTAAGTGGCCGCTTTAATTAGGCAAACATTATTGTGCAGTCATTCAGTAGACACTGTTAAGTCAAACAACTCAGTTAAGCCTTGCACTCGGTACAAATGTGGCTTAATTGGGAGTTAAAAGTCTAATTGTCAGGTTTTCAAATCTAATCAGTTTGCCTTTGAAAGGGCAATCTGCTCGGAGCAGCCTTTACTCACGTCTGTAATGTCTCTGCAAGACACCCTCTGCTTGGCTGTTTTGGTTTGTTTTGGTTCAGTCCTAGCACTGCAGCTGAAAGAAGCATTACATTTAGGGCTGTCATGGTTTTGAATTTCTTCTGCAACTGAGAAAAGCTGCAAGTGGTGAGATGATGGCAAATGGAGTTGAACTGATAAAATTGATTTATTAATGAGCACAGCAGTAAGGAGACAGCCATAAGTGCAGCTATACACTTCTAAATGAAGTCTTAGTTTAGAATACAGGTCCTCAGCCGTGAGCTATAATAGGCCATATGAAGGACATAGAATACGTAAATAAAGGACAAAATAGTAACATTTCTACATGGAAAGAATTTACAAAAATCTGCCATTCATTGTGATTGAGCACTGGATCCTTGACATTAGAAACTCTAGAAAAAATGAATGCATCTGAAATTATTTACTTAATAAGTGAAGCAATACAGCAAATGCTGTAGTATAAATAAAGCAAATGCTTCCGGAACCAATATTTTTTTTTGTTGTTGTTTGGTTTTGTGCAAAACACCAAGTGTTTCTGAGACCAATTTTATGGCTTAATGGTTTAAAGATCCCAGTTTCTGGTAAAATTCAGGACAGCGTAATAGGCGACTTCTGTAGTGACACAGGTCAGGCCTCCTTTTTTTTTTTTTCATCCAGCAGGAAAGCTTTCAGTTTCTGCTTTTGCTACAGGGAAAATGCATACTTCATGGTCATGTGATGGCAACTGAGCTATCTGCATTCTCTGAGGAAGACTGAGAAGCTCACCACTACACTTACACGTATGTGTATGAGTCTTATATATCTATCTATCTATCCATCCATCGATTCATCTGACTGACTGACTGACTGACTGACTGACTGAGAAAGCTCCAGAAAGGTTAAGATTTTGCCAAAATCTAAATTGTTTGGTTTGTTTGTTTCTGTCAGTCAATTAATCAACTAATCGCTTCAGTGCTGGAAACTAGACCTGTCCAGGACAACATGTACATTCTAATTACATAACTGCTATAATGATGGTCAGTTTGTGAACAAGTCACAGAAGAAAAACAGAAAAAAAAAAAGCTCAGATATACCATACAAACATGGTACTGAAATCAAACCTTATCAGTGTGCTAAAGGGAAACTACATTAAATCAAAGAAAGAAAGGTTGACCCTGAAAAGAGAGAGTCGGCAACTGACCATTAAAAGAAAGGAAAAGGGCAAAGACACCAGCACTTTGCCTGTGTGTGAACATGTGTGTGTGTGTGTGTGTGTGCATGCGTGTGTGGGCATTGAAGTATTGAACAAAGAGCTGTAGATCAAAACCCACACACGTTACTTTGTCCTTGCATCATCTGGGATGGTGAGCAGATTAACACCTATTGCATCAAGCTGCGACACCTTCCACAACTTCCACCCGGCAATTACCTCCCGTTCAATTGAAGGGTAGGAGTGAACATGAAGTTAAGCTGCTTACTTTTTCCCTGTTGAATAAAAAGAATTGTCAGGATGGCCAAAGAGAAAGACAGGTACTATGTGGCATTATAGAGAGCATCATTATAAAAGGTGATGGAAAACAAAACTGCGTTTATATGAATGCCCAAATTGACTTGGCTATCAAATACCTAAAAATAAAAAAAAATATGCCTAGAGCTAACAACAGGAGAGGGAAGAAACAGAAAGTGACGGAAGAGGAGAGAGGGAAAGTAAAATCAAATGCATACTTGAGCTGGTGTCGGAGGGGAAGATAAGGGAGGCCAAGCAGATGAGTGATTGTGAATCGATAGCCTCTGGGCACACTGCTCTCCTCTCCCTTGCCAGAGTTAACCTTGCAGGTCAGCGCTGATTCAATACGCCTCCGTTACCAATATGCCTTTGAGCCCAGGTGCACAAAAACCCCTTCATTAATAGCCCTGCATTGGTGAATCATTGCTTTTAGTCTCCATATTAGGGTCTGAGCAGTGTTTTCCTTTCACTCCACACATGCACATACCTGGATTTTCTGATCTCCTGCTCTTCCCATGATGCATTTCTACTACTCAGATAAGAGACTAAGGATTGTTTTTTGTCAGAACAAAACAGTTCAGCAAGGTTCAACTAGTGGGTACTTAAAAGAGCGAAGGCACTTTTATTTTCTATTTATGTTGTTGAGTTCAAAGTTTCTAAACCTCGATCTCGATACCATGTGGTCAGGATCAGTTTGAAATGGATTATATAGAAGTGATCATGCCTTAAAGTATTGTTTAAAATCTAAAGAATTTAAAATAAATTGCCATATAAATATATTAAGTGTAAGTGACACCTGGGATGGACAACCAAAGGCTGACAAGGCAAACTGACAGCGTGAGCCAATGATTCAAGTCTTCAAAAATGTTGCATTAATGGTGAACTTCAAATACATGAAAGCATTTTCATGATAAGAAGTACACTCTATTGTACTATTCTATTACAAGGAACACCAGATGACCCTGAAGGTTGGAAACAAAAACACTGGCCAAATTTGCAAGAGAGAAGGCCAAGAAAAAAAAAATTTACCTAAAAATGAAGTGGCTGACATAATATAAGACATAATGTGTCTAACCTGCTGTTTGAGAGTAACCAACAGAAAAAAATGGGCAAAAATAAGAGACATCAATCCATCCTGTCAGAGATAGGAAACACTAACTACCAAATTTCCAGTTCTTAATAAAACACAGTCAACTCGTTTTTCTTTTAGAATGATATCATGTAAGACATAAATGACTGTGGGTGGAAGGAGGCGGATCTGAATGACGTGCAGTGCACACCTCCTGACAAAATTAAGACACCTCAATGGATACTATTCAGCATGCAGTATGCTGTCACTGCTGCCGCAACCGGTGCTGGAGCTTTTCAAGGTGCATTTGAAAATGCTTCAGTGAGCTGATAAACATAGTTTTTGGCAGGCAATGAGAGTTTGCGGGGCATAATCTCACACAGTGAGGATGCGCTTGAGTGCTGGACAGCGAGAAATTCGATTAACACCTCCTCCGGGGTCTTCCTCCTCCCCCCAGCCCCTTCCCCCAATATAGAGGGTTGGATCCAACTCTGGATATGGACCCTGTCATCCGCTACTGGCTAATGACAAAGCTGCTGTTCCCTGGCTGGAAAACCATCTGGCGACAAGGCTTTTAAAGCAAACACTATCCTGGCAAAGGTGACTCACAGGCTGGCTGGTTGTGAGGGATATATGTATATGTTTATGTGTGTTCAACAATTCACAAATATGTTTTTGACTCTCTTTACACCTGACGATAATATGCGTCCTGGTTAATCTGATTGCAGCCAGGCTGTGGAAAATAAAAAAGCATTAAGTCAAGGTGTAAATACTAGTGAGGCACATGAACCAACCAAACCAACCAATGAATGCAATGTGTCTCCAGTGCATACCTCTAAGACACACAAACACAAATTAACTTTTACGCATGAATCCAGCCGTGGACTGTGCAAAGCAGCAGACAGTTTAGACACTAACTAACTAACTAACTAACTTTCACCTCTTCAACTTTTCTCTCATCAATGTTGGGTCTGTCAATGCGAAGATGAGCACTGTTAAGAGCTCTAGAACTTTTTTTTTATCGTCCAGAAGAACCAAATA
Organism: Chaetodon auriga; assembly: GCF_051107435.1. NCBI lineage: Eukaryota > Metazoa > Chordata > Actinopteri > Chaetodontiformes > Chaetodontidae > Chaetodon > Chaetodon auriga. Next base: position 2,134,421 of record NC_135075.1, on the reverse strand, counting down.
TTTTCATGGATACCAACTATATGAAACTGTATATAAAATGAGGAAGAAGACATCTGGAAGATTTCCCTTTTTTGAAAGGGGTAGATTTTAAAAAAAGAACTGATCTCTGAGGCTTGAATGTTTTGCAGTTGATATCAGTGCCTTTGTGTGTTGGTACTACTGAAGGGTTTTGGTTAATCTGTTCTGGAGGAAACATAATGGCTCTATGGATTATGTTCAAGAGCACAATGTTTTTCAGTTCACAAAGCTCTACCCTCTTATGTTATAAGAATGATAAGGTGGATGATCAGTGTGCAAAGTGAATGATTGGACAGGTCGTGTCTCATCTCACTGTTGACTTTTTCAGTATTTATGATGGTCTTGCCCAATATTAACCAAGTGCTTTCTGTTGCCATACAACTAGTAATAATGCTTTAGTTACCACATGCAGATATTGTAGAAAGACAAATTAAACAAATTGTGAACGTTTTTGCAGATTTGTTACTTATATGTTCCACATAAACATTAAAAAAATGTTCAAAATAATACATAAACATACAGTAATCCAGCTGTCATGATGTTTTTGTCAAAACATACTGCATTCATTGGTCTAAGAGTGGGAAAATATAAACATAATTATCAGAAGACAGGGTTAACAATTGGATGATACAACACAGCTTATTCAGTATGAGCTCATCCCACACGGTTATTACAGTTGATCTGTCGCAAAAATTCATGTCACCACACAATGTGCAAATTTACTGCTTCTTGAAATGAACTAATCAAATAGAAAAGTCCTAGCTAACCAACTAGTGCATAGTATGAAATATTTCAAATACATGTTGGAAGGAGCAGAAGACAACAGAGTACATAGCATCATATGGTGTGGACAACTGCTTTAAGGGCAATAAGGGGAAATCTATGTTCAAGAGGTAGGATCAGATTGTGTCTATTCTGGCTTTTTATTTCAGGGATAAATGCATAAGTTCTACTTCCACCAGGTGATTATGGATTCTTCCCTTATCCCTAGAGTTTTTGCTGTTTTCCCCTCGCTAGTGTGTAACGTGGCAACCTTGTTTCCTCCTCACACCCACTCACCTGCACACCTGTAGCCAATCCACTCATCAACTGCACCTGTAGCCTGCAGTAAATCCCAGTCCTTTACTCTTTGCCAGATTGTTCAGTGTGTTACCCCGGGATTTACACCAGGCATGTATCTGTGACACTGCACGTGCAATGTGTATTTGTTCTGTCCTCCATGCATCTCCAATCCCCACTGGTCCTGTTGCAGAAGCCGGGCATTTTGCCTGCGTGATTTTGTTGACTTGCTCAGGTTTTGCTGGTTGGTCATTTTCCTTGATTGTTGTGCTTCTACCATGGGTAAGTAAGCTTCGTAGTTAAATGGTTTCTTTTTTTAGGGTTATTTTAAATGTCTATTGTTGATGTACGATGGGAAGTATGTACAGATTCTCTACACCATTCCTGTGCCTAAACACCATGCCCAGTGGAATCCTCAGGTCAGACCATGTGGAGATCTGCAGTCTCCTCTCCTTTTTCCCTCTGTGCTCTGGTGTTTCCCCTTCCTTGTGTCTCCTGTCTAGTCTGTGTCTGTGTTGTTGCAGGGCGTGGCCAGCAGGTTGGGACTGGCCTCCTGAGCACACGTTCTCAATGTTCTTTTGGTTACTCGGTAATTCACCGAGTAACCAGAGTAATTACTAAGAGATCATTGATCATCCGCTACAGACTGTAAATTGCCACAACAGAGAAACCACTTATTTAGTAGTCTTGGAGGAAATAAATATTAATACCATATTTATACAGGATATGTAATGGTTTGATTTTAATTAAGTAATTGTCATTAATAGACAAGCCATAACAGCAGTGATTTTTCTGGACCACCCAGCCTTAATTTAAAAAAAAAGGTAATTTGAGCCTCCAGATTAAAGATCTCTCAGAAATAAATTTCTAAGACACTTAAACATCTGAAAATATTGCTTTAAAAAACATCTTTGCAGCCTAAGTAAGGCATTGTAGCATTAAATATGCTAGAGGTTTTTTTTTGCGACCGGTGATGCATTGCAACGACATGGCTCTTGGACAAGTCAACGGCCCCTCACAGCCAGACTGACTGGTGGAAATGCATAAATATTCTGTCAATTAGACATTTAGTGTTAACCTGCTCCCAGCAATTTGTGATAAGGTGTGGGAGTGGTGAGGTGAATCCAGCTAATAAATGACTAGAGCTGCTGGAGCCACTCCTTGGAACGACAGATTAAAAAAAAAAAAGGAAAAAAAAGCTGCCTGGCAAATGTATTTCTCTTGGGAGCAGCCCAATCTAATTATGGAGGGAGCTGAGGGGTGGAGGTGGCAAAGAAGGGAGGGCTTGGGAGGTGGGACTTTGTGTGTGTGTGTGTGTGTGTGTGTGTGTGTGTGTGTAAGCCAGCACCAGCAATTGTGTGCCATAGTTTGTGAATGATAGGCTCAATATCTAATGTGTCTCTTCCTCAGATGCATGACAGTGTAACACAGCTGCTTAAGAGGATAGCAAGATAACAGCCTGGAGCCATGCTAGTGGCATCTAGAGGCTACAATGTCCCCCACATCCTTCATTATGAAAGTGTTGGATGAAATACATGATACTGATGATTTAGCCTTTCCAGGATTCTCACCAGTAGCAGAGGTAAAAAAAAAGGGGTCATTAAAGTCAAAAGCACTCCATGAATATGAGCACAGGGTATAGAGTATATGAAAACTTGTGCAAAGTTCATGTTTTAGCTTGCAGGTGGCCAAGAGGAAATTTCAGAGCAAGTCCAATACAGAGAGAGTTCATCGTCTGGGGAGCATCATTTGCTTATCCAACCAAACTGCCAAAATAGATGTTGGTATTGTAAGTTTCTGTAAACCAAGAATATGCTGAAACTTTACATTTCTTGACCGCATTTATGTTGAAACATTTCTTCATGTTTAAACTTAACTGTTTTTACATTTAAATTTTCGATTTTATGTTTTGACAGTGCTGTGGTTAAGGTCTGGTTAAGCTTAGGTGCAAAAAACACTTGGTTATGATTAGGAAAAGATCATATTTTCACTTAAAATACCCAGCTTGGTTGCCACAAACACAGCTGGGAAATGTCCCAGCGTACCTGATTTTGTCGCAAGCTCCAACAATTATATTATTCTGGCGACTGGGCTGCTGTGTCATTTGAATTCTCTTGCACTGAAACAACATGGTCACTACAACTAGAAATAAAATTGCAATTGATCAAATTCCCAAATTGTCTAGAGACTTTCGTTTGCTAGGATTCGCACATTTTCAGATCCACAAATTGGTTATCTGGTATATAGAATATTTAATTAGCCTCAACAGAACAGACAAAACTCAGGTCTGAGGTTGAATACAGTGAGGCTGTCATGTAAAATTAAGCTATCATGGCTGTAAGTGAGCAAAAGTAGTACTGTGGTGGTTTCATTAAATTTTGAATGTAGCACTTCTGAAACAATTCTGCCTAAAAGGCATCATTATTTGGCAAAGTCTAGAAATGTAGTTCTGCACAATGACAAAGAGTGGCTTTACTGAGTTCAGGTAATAAATACAAACTGTCATTTAAAAAAGGACCTCAGATCAAAGCTACCTCATCTGTCATGATGTGAGCAACTGGAGTTTGGGTTTTCCAGTTTGATGATAGAACTGTTCTGTCAGTGATGAAATCCCACCTATCAGTCAGCCCACCGAGTGAGCTGCTCCTCTGCTGTGTGTGTGTGCATGTAATCCTGTCTGATGGAATTAAACACCTTACATCTCACACTCACTGCCAGAGCAGTGAAGAGACTGATCACAAGCAAATATCACACACACACACACATACACACACACACACACACACACACACACACACACACACACACAGTATGTCTGTGCATGAGGGAAGAACTGATGGAGGCATGAATTCCACTGTCCCCACTTCAACAGCACTGTGAAAATACCAAAGTCGATAAGGAAAATCGGGGAAAAGTTGACAATTAAGCTTACTTTGACATTTCACATAACAAAAGCGAGTTACTGAAACTCCAACAATTGTTGGAAATCAAAGACATATTAGAATAATTCACAGATGCTTTAGTTCTTCTGGTTTTAAATATTTCAGTTTTTTAAAGTCCTAACAATCCTAGAACTTAAGAGTGAAATAGCTCTTCTTGAGCCATAGTTACTCTTCTGTCAACAGTTTAATGTTCCTCTGCGTGAGGGAGAGTAAACAATCAAACATCCAATTTCTCATCTTTGGAGCTACTGAAGTACTGTAGCTAACTGTCTTGCAAACTGAACTATAGTAAGATTGTTCCCAAATCTTAACATCCATCATAACACCACATCAAAGCCATCAAGCCCAGAACGACAAATAGACTCTCCCTTTCTACAGTTTTTTTTTCTCTCACATAGTGTAAGCTTTTGTAGTTGAAGTTTGCAGTTGTAAGATTGAGAATAAATTTTAAAATGTACACCTCTGCTGCTGATCACATTCAGGAAGAGTTGAAATAAAGCTGTCTTTCTGGGGACAGAAAAGGTCATGATAACTCTGCAGTGGCAGACAGGCTCACATGTAGGTAAGAGTTTAGCTTGGTTCAACTTTGTGCAGATATGCTCTGTGAGTCAAGAGATACTGTCCTGGCACCAGAGCAAAGTTAACTTGCCAGGCATTTGGTTTTAATGGGTGGGCTCTTTTTTTTTTTTTTTTTTTCAGACTTTTTAATGCGACAACAACATCACATTTATTAGTTCAATATTATGTAGTTTTATATGATTAAAGGCTACCATGAAATAATAGGCACATTTACTGTATGTTCTAATGATGACACTTCAAATTGCATTCAGTCAGTATGAATTAACTGTGACAGCAGCAGCCTATTATTTATAATAATGGCAGTGTGCTTTAGTCTCACCCCATTATAAAACTTTACAATTCATACACAAACGAAGTTAGTGCAAAACAAGTCACTAAAACAGCGACATTGTGACAGCTGCATCAGCACCATGCACTACACATCAAACAAGCAAGATTACGACAGCTCAGGAGACATTTTATCCTACTCCCTCACACAACTATTACTCAATACTGGCAAACATACACTGACAAAGACCAAAGACCAAATATTTTATATTATTATATGATTATATGACTGTTATCATTGTGGCCTACTTGCTACACGTTGGTGGCTGAGACTGGGCCTAATAAAGCTGCAGCCAGCATTTCCCAGATGAATGGAATCTCCTCAGTTAAATGTCTTTCCACTCTGTCTTGCATGTCTTGGTCAGGTCCTTCTCAAAAGCAATTTGAATTAAATAAGCTTTCAATGAACACATTTTTTATAGTGGAAAAAAGTTCACAATCTTTCTTCCCCCAGACTGGAAAACTATCCAGGAGTACCTGTGTTTCCACTCTGAGGTCACCTGGAATTACACTGCTTGATTCTCCAAGAGTTTTTGGGAGAAGGGCTGTCAACAGATGCTCAACTGCCATCTGGTTCTAAGGAAGCTGCTGGTGGTGAAAATGGTGACCCAGTCCCCGGGGTGGGGGTGGTGGTGGTGGTGGAGAGGGGAGAGGAGATGAAGGAGAGATGGCACGGCTGTGGCAACACATTTCCCCAACGCTCACCATTGCTAGCTTGGTAGTAACATCAAGGATATCCCCATTTGCCATTAAAAAACTGCTAGCAGTAGCTGATTCTTGTAGTGTGGCTGCACCTGCTGAGTGACCATGCTTATTAGATGAGCTCTTCTTGTTGGTAAATTTCCACAGAAAAATATGATTGCTAATATTTAAACCAAGCTAGCCAGACACAGGCTGAAATGAAGCATAATACTGACTTAAAAAAAAAAAAAAAGTAAAACTCTCAAGATATTGATGTCACTCAAGGTGTCACACAAAACTCAAAACCAGTCTAGTGGATCACTAGCAAAGGGTGCACTTAGACCTGGGGTGGGAAACTGGCCTCTGGGCTGTATATGGGCCTCGAGACAGTTTGATCCAGCTGACAATAAATACATAAAAGCAACTCAGAAATACAAAATAATAACAACAACAACAACAACAACAATAATAATAATAATAATTTTTAAACAGCGAATGCTTTTATTTCTGTGATAAAAGAAATTAAAATGTTCAGAAAAACATATTCTTCCAGGTAAGCCCTTGTGGCTATATACCTGTTTGAGTCACAGTCAGGGCGAATGCATCACATACACTGTGATTATGTTATTACTGATGCACTTTCCAAGATAAACGATGATCATTGTTTTTGTGGAAGTAAAAGCAAAACCAGTGTGCTTAGTTTGTGCAGATGCAGTTGCAGGGATGAAAAAAGCCAACCTTAAGTTGCTCTAAAGATTCGGGGGGAGACATTCCCCTTTATTTGTCACACACACATGCGAGCACGGCACACGGAGGTGAAATTTGACTTCCGCCTTTAACCCATCCTGGTCGTCCCTCCTCCGTGGCAGACCAGGAGCGGTGGGCAGCCAGACCGGCGCCCGGGGACCCATTCCTCTGCGTCACCATTGGTCAGGTGGTGATCTTCTTGCATGTTTTTAGTGGGGGTATATTTTTTACGGAGGATACCCCTGGTGAACACGGGGAGAACATGCAAACTCCACACAGAAAGGCCTTCTTGCTGTGAGGCGACAGTGTTGCCACCGTGCCACCGTGCCACCAATTAAACATGTTGTGGCAAGGATAAATGTGCTTGAGTAGAGTTAACCCTCTTCAAGGAATTTGAGTGCCCAACAAGCAGCTTTCACAAGACCAAAATTCTGACAATGTTATGTGGGCAAGTTTTGTGGTGAGTGAGTTAATAGCTAAGAAGCTGAAACCTCATTCAGAAGTAGAATTTGTGAAGGAGTGCCTTGTTGCTGCTGTGAAGCTGCTAGTACCGGACAAAGTGAAATTGTTCCAAAATGTCATGTGGTCCCAAAGAACAGAACATGGACTGCTGATACGGCAGAACATACAGAAATTTTTTTTTCTCTCTGGCCTGCCATGACACAAAAGACATAAATACTGCCCAACTAGCAATTGTGATTTATAGGATTACTGCAGATTTTGAAACGCAATAGGATTGCTGTCTTTGCAAGCCATGCATGACACTACCAAAGGTGAGGATTTGCTTGAGCATGTTATTTTGGCTATTAGGAAATCAGAAGTACCATTTGAGAAGTTAAGTGGCCTTGTCACAGTAGCCTGCAAAAAGGATTAATTTCATTGGTCATAAAAGAAATACATCATCTCGATCAAAAATTATTTTGTTGTATGCCACCTATCAAGAGAGTCTGTGTGCAGATTCCCTGAAGCTCAACAATGTCATGTCATCTGTCATTTCCACCATAAATTTCATCAAAAGCAGAGAGCTAAACAGCCACCAGTTCGAGAAGCTACTGAGTTTACTTGAGTAAGAATACACAGATGTGTTTTACAATTGTGAGGTGCGATGGCTGTGAGTGGAGCCAGCTGATGTGCCTGACAACCTTCATCATGAAATCACTGAGCGACGAGCTCAAAGCTGAGTACAATAACGTCCCTCTGCTGGACTTCTGCAAACTGTCTGTACCTCCTGGGGATTTCCCCATTCTGAGGAGCTTTCAACCACATTTCATGGTCTTCATAATTGGACATAGTTCAGGTCTGAGGAAAGCTAGTAGATGGACCTTGAGATTTTTTTTTCGTAAAGTGGACCACAATATATTATATGCAGCACACTGCTGCTTTCCAAAGGAGAAACCTATTAAGTTCAAATGATCCAATAGCCTTTTGTCTAGCTTTAACAAACTAGGCCAATTTCAAAAGCCATCTGAAAGTACTTTGTTTACTCAAGATTCAACTGTGGGTTGATGGTAACAGTTTTTTTTATACAAGGGAGGAATTATACTTCAAGCTGCTTTTCTCAGGTCTACAATCTAGCATGACAAAAACAACAATTACTGAACAGACTCCATTCATTTGCATAAAGTTCAATATGATCACAAACTATGAATGAGGGGGGCAAATATTTTAGGAAGGGCTTACTTTGGCTTCATCAGAATACCATTGGGCTCACCTCTATTTTCTATCTTCATTTAGCTCCTTGCATTTTTTTCCTCCTCAGCTATATACATATATAAATGGCTCACACCTGAATGGCTATCAGCTGCCATATCTCAATCTTTCTGTCTGTGGTGCATGGAGCATGAAGAAGGGAAAATGACATCTCATTCCTGATTGAGTCAGATTGACAGGAGGGCTATATTTCACTGTAGGTACCCTCCACACGCACTCACACACACACTCATGCACACATACATGCACACACCCCGACCCTTCTCCTCCTTGAGACTCACTGTTAAAGGAGAGATAAAAATGAGGAGATGATGAATTTACTGGAGGAGTGCTTTGTCCCCTATTCTGTTCCCATCACCGTTGGCTGAACACGGGACAGAATGATAGATGTCCAACCCCTCCTCAACCCTCCACTCCGAACCCACAATCCTGCCCGTGCTTAATGGTGCATTCCAATAAACCTACATTCAATCTACACATTACTGGTGCAGCTCCCACTTATTGACCAGGCTGGTTATTACTTTCTAATGGAGTCAGTGCCAATCTGAAAGTTAAATTTGAGATGGAATCAATAATCGCAGGATAAATGACTTGGAGAGTAAATTATATACTTAACCTCGTCCATTCATCCCTTTGACACGAACAGAAAAGACGAGAACAAAAGAACAGATTTGAGATATAAATGTGATTCCAGTGAGCAGCATTCGCAACAAACTAGTTTTATTTTTCCCAACAGATTCTCAGATTACTAGGGGCTTATCTCTGTGTTATGACAGCTTAAGATGAGGGTAATTCTTCTTCCTGCCAAACATGTAATCAAACTCTGTTTTGTCGGAGTGCTGTCCAAGCAAATGTAAATAGCCATTAGCATCAGTCATGCAATAGAAGGGTCAATAAAGGCAAATCTAAAGGCAGCAGCAGAGAGATAGATACATTCATAACAGCTCAAGTCTGTTCACTAATACACACATTTACACTGATAAAAATGATTTTTATTAATGCTTTAATGCTTTTAATTAGGTAAACTACCAGGCCAAATTCTGGCGTCATTTAGGAAAACCAAATTAAATCTTTTTATAGTTAACTATAACTGAATTTAAGACAAATTTAAAAACCAAGACAAGAAACAGAACACAGACAAACATCTTATTTCCTACCCAATTAAGTAAATGAAAGATTTAGAATTACATATATTGTTAAAAAAAATTAAACTATAATCTACTGGCACATTGTATTGACCCTTTCCTTATATAAGACCCTATTTTGATCTGGTATTAACATGTCATCTGCATGTGGATATGTTATCTGTGTTCGAACATTATTACTGATAATGGGCTTTTGCATTTACACCTGGAATGAATAAATGCTTCCATTTTTATATGGTGCTTTTATTCAAAGTGCTCACAATTTGCCTCATTATTCCATTCACACACACACTGCAAGTTACCATGAGAGGCGTATGAATGTATGTATGTGTGGGAGAAACTGCCAAGTATGTAAAACACATCTTCCTTTTGAGTATGCTAATACAAATAAACAAAGACTGGTTACAGCATGATTGATGAACACATCAGGCCGCTGTCTCACATTCTTGTGCCTGTGCTCAAATGCGCACACATACACACACACACACACACACACACACACACACACACACACAGAGCTCACACTAATTGAGCAGCCTTTGTGTCTGTGAATCAGTGGATGTGACCAGATTTTGTGTGTGTTTGTGTTTGTATGTTGACAGAGGTGTAAACCACAACAACTACAACTGCTTAACAAGATGAAAACATACTCTCATGGCAAATCCATGATGCAGGGGCTTCAATTACTGCAGCCCAGCAATGCAACACATAAATATAAATATACACGTACTTACACACATATTCTTCAATCTTGTGATCAAAACAGCAATGAGTCAGAGAGAAAAAAAAGAGTTGAACTTCAAGGGCAGAGAAAGCCTTTAGCTTCAGAGCAAGTGGAGACGATAAACAACAAGCCAACAAACACAGCTGAAGGGGTAGTATTGTAAGTAACTCCCTCTCCCCTTGATCTCTGACCCATGACCTTTGCCTGCACTGAGCCAATGTGGGGTCAACTGAAACAAAAAGCAAATGTCTGAAGGCGGTGGGCTGGCCGGCTGAATCGACACATGAGAGATTAAACAAAGAAAGCAAGAAAGGAAGGTAAATTTTGATTGCCAGGATGCAGAGACAGAAGGCTCTTACACATCTCCAGCTGGATTTCAGCGGTGACAAACATGTCCAAACAGGTCACTGCATCAGTACGGAAAGTCATTTGGGTCAAAACTGAATTGCAAAGTTATCTTAAGGAGACAGATTAGGATTTAATAGCAGCAGCAAAATTCTGGTAGTTGTTAGCGTTGCTATCATTGTTATTGTTTTTATTATTATTGCTTCTGCAATTATTAGAAATAGTTGTATATTCCCGTGGTATGCAGTCAAAGGTGATGAAGACCCCACCCGCCGGCCAGATGAAACTGGACTTTTATTTCATTCATTAAGAAGGCTCCACAATCTGTGTGCGCACCAGTAACAGTAACAGCATAATCAGCATTCTCAAGATTCAAAAGCTATACAGAGAATTAGGAAGCAGCAAAACACTGGTGCAATATTATATAACAGGCAAATAACATCTACTATTGTACCCATGCCAAATGAAGCAAATAGCTCTAAAATCAGAATGACAAAAAAATCTCAGTATGAAGTCAGTATTCAACTTCAAAATGACAAACAAAAAAAAACAAAAACAAAAAAAAGATTGAGATTCAAAATACAGGGGTTTTTTGTTTTTGGTTGAAAATGACCAAAATTCAAATGCTAAAAAAGACTCAACTGATATCTGAATGTATGACTCCTAACCTGAACAGCAGATGGTTTGTTACCCAGAACCATCTGGGAAATCATCCTTGGAAACTGTTTGGAAAAGGGCAGGCACTTTCACAAAATGCTTGGCAGGTGATTGGATGAACCATATGTCTATCACTGTCTATCAGGGGCTATCTTAAGCCAATCAGATCAACGAGCCATATGTTGTAGTAGGACTCGTGCTGAAGCCAGTTGGGACAAAAGCGAAAAATATCTTTTCCATGGAAAAAAAAGACTTCAGTGCCATTCTTTGCTCTTCTTTCAACGAAGAAATAGTCTCCAGTCTCCAGTTATAACTGATGCTATGCTAAACTCCCAAGGGGTTTAGCATAGCAAACTCCCCCATAGCTGCCAATAATACCTCATACGGCTGTCATTGCCCCAACCGAAGCGGTTTATCCCGAAGCACATAACTTGAACCCTGGCAAGATGGATCTTGTGATGTCATGAAACCAGCTGCCTCGCTAGGTAACTTGACTGCTGTGAACTCCCAACATGCAGAATATGAGATTAAGTTTCTGTTGTTTTTTTATGAAAATGACTAACATTCAAGTGTTGATATGAAAAAAAAAGAGAATGAATGAAGTTAAAATGTTTTTGTGTATAAAAATGGAAGCATAGAAGCATGAATATGAGAAAAAATGTTGCTGGTAGCTGGCAACTTAAAAATAATACTCTAGTGGGGAAAAAGTTATAGTGGACATATGTGAGGGCCCTTTATTGTACAGTGGCAAAAATAAAGTTGTATAAAAACTGTTATACGGTTTATATTTGGCCACAAACTAATAAACAAACCTGGCAAACCCGGATAACACTGCAAGATAGGAGTACAGGTGGGTTTGTGGGGTTTAAAATATACTTAGATGCTATGTGTGTTGTACTTGGTGCATTGTACTCAGTTGGGGCCCTCAACTTATTTTTGCAGGTTAATCTGACCACATACTGGACAAGAGGAACAAGGAGAGAAGCTGGGGAATGATAACCAAAAGATGTTTTGAGGTCACACTGGTTGCTCACCCAGACTAAGATCTACAGTGTAGGTTTATTTTTGTTTGTGAAAAATGACCATGGACTGTAAAAACCCATCAGTGTATAAATTAAAACATATAAAGAAAAGAAAAATCCCTTCCCTTGAATGGAAAGGAAAACTAATGGTCAGAGCGGGAATTATTTTCTGTACTTGCTGATATGGACACAATTCAGTCAGTACTCAGAGAATAATGAGGTTCCATTCCCAGCACTACTTCTCATCTCTCTCCCCCTTTCTCCTGCACGCACACACACACACACACACACACACACACACACACACACACACACACACACAGAGGCTCCATTCATTAGATCTGTCTACCTGCGGTTCACAGCAGTGTGTGATGCCAGACGTTCTCTGTGGGTTAGGATCTATTTGTAGCATGGTGGAGGTGCAGGTGGTCTCCACAGGCTAATTACTCCATTTAGTGCTAAGGTGAGCTGCACTTCAGGTAAAGCCAAGGAGGAACCATTATCTTGACAAAAGAAGGCCTGTGCCAGCTACAATGAGACCAAGTTAAAAAACAATAACAGCTTTTAAAAATGTCTTCATGTCGACATTCAAGAGAGACATCTTTGGGAGATTATCAAGCAAATTTAGAGAAAACAGCCTAGGAAATTCCAAATATTTATTTATTTGAAAGAGAAATACAGATTGAGAGTGTTCTGTATTTCTACTGAGACTTCCATGTCAGAAAAAAACTGTTTCTTCACAGAAAAAAAAATTCCAATATCAACTAACTAAAGACCATGAAATTGCAGGAGCATCAAGTCCTAGCTGATAACAACTCTCACTTCACTGAGAGGTCAGAAGGTGAAAAATAAAAGAAGGACACTGACAGGTCCAGTGATGGGATTTCATGTCAAGAAAATGCCAAGGTTTTTCAACCCATAATGCTTTTCAAGTTTTCGAGCATTGTTCAGGACAACATGGAAAGACAATCACCTCAGTCACTATGAGCAGAGTGGTGGGAGATAAGTGTGGCAACAGGAATGTGGTAAAACATTTGTCCACAGTGAAAGGAGAGTTGTGAACCTGTCTGTCATATAAAAATGAAAGGAAATGTTTACTTGTGAACATGCAAAAAAAAATGGTTACACTGTTGTACAAATATGTGTTTATGAAATGTGTGCAGATGTCCTGGACTCAAAATTGAGCAGCTTTTTACTTGCTTGAATGGACTTTGCCTTGACCCCAACTTAATATTTTGCACAATTTCTGCTTCCTCTCAGAATGCACAGACACCATACATGTTGAAATCAGCAAAATGTACTCTCTTGAATGAAAGTACCTCTACTGTCCATCGAGGATTGATTTCCATCCATCAGATAGAACTATAACCATATATAAAAGATGCTCCTATACTGTAAGTTCATTTTTTTGTCCTGAATATCTACTCCATCTGATCATTCAAGCATGCATGCTTACAGAGGAAACAAGGACTGATGGCTACTAATGCAGCATGGCTTTGAAGTGCATATTTGCCAAATGTGGGCAATATTAGGCTAAGTTGTAGCCCACAGTCACTTGACTAACCCCAAAACATGATACTTTCTTTTTACATCACCCAGAGCATAATGAGAAACCTGGTGGCAAAAACTTCATTCTTTAGACTCTTTGAGAAAACGAAACAAAAATGGAGGTGATTCCTCTATGTATAGATGAACACTGACATTTAAGGCAGAATTCAGAATACAAAGAATATTTACAGTCATACTCCCCTCACATGTGGGGAATAGGAGGCAAAAATAATTATGTAAAAAAGAATCAAAAATAAACAGAAAATAGTAACAGCTAATATTCAAACAAACAGCATGAGACAAACCAGAGAACAAACACTCCAACACAGCAGTAATTATAGTTCACAAACTTGGCTCCTGATCCACAGCTGAAAATAAACACTATAAATCACAGACCCCGGGATTAAATGGGTGTGCTGGAGTTAATTGATACTCAAGATGGCGCCGCACGAGTGGCAGCTTGTTACTGCAGCTCCGACCGTCTTCCTTTGTTTTAGTATTTTTTTGTGCATTTCTCGTGTTTCTTCTGTCACTAGTATCAGCCGATCATGCACACTTATGGATGTACAACTGGTGAGACAAGTGATTTGCTTTTTATTCTTTTCCAGACTATTTGAAATAATATCAGGAGATCCCTTTAGCCACAGCTCCATTGTTTACACTCAGTTAATGCTGTGCAACACAAACATACTCCTAGTGGAAACACTAGAGATCCCCACGGAAATAAGGAGAAGGAGAAGGGGATGCAGAGCTGTGACAAAGTGCCATGACAAGAAAAAACGGTACAAATCATCTATATCGTCTCATGATGGGGAATGTGAGATCTCTCCCTAATAAGAGTGAAGGGCTAACAGCACTAACCGGACTGCAGAGGGAGACCGCGACTGTAGTCTCATATGCTTGAACGAAACTTGGCTAAATGACTAGCATGTTGCTTTGAACGGATTTCAATTGCTGAGAGTGGACAGGAGAGCGACAGGGAGTGGTAAGAGGACAGGTGGAAGCATTGCGATGTTTGTGAAAAACAGAAGGAAGGCACCACAGACCACACCGGTGAAAATCCAGGGCCGCCATAGGACACCATAGAGGTGGTGGGTAAGACAAGGACCCCCCCCCCCCCATGTCTCCTTTTATATTCCTGATACTATTGATGCTGCCTGTAACACCCAAAATTTGGGTGATTAATGTAATGTTATTGCATTTTATCTTATCTTATCTTATCTCTTACTAAATAAAGATGCTTACCCATCACAACACAGATACAACGCACATGCACAACACACATGCACATGAACACAGCAATCCTGACTATAGCTTCTCCACGTCCTCTCAGGTTCAACAGCCTCACCTCAGCTAAGTCATTTCTAGCTGCAGGAAGGAGGGCAAAACCTCAGTGTGATTGGAAGTATTGATTATGTGTTCTCTTTATGGTCAATGACAAACTCACTTTGTCTCAGAGAGGAAAGTGGGTAGTGTGAAAGACAGAATTAAGGTATGGCAGAAACAAAACAGTCATCGTCGTGCATTAGTCTGAAAGAGATTTGTCTCCTGTTCATCTTTAGGAATTGTTCCTCAGCTTCAGATTCACTCATCTTCAAAAGCCTGTGTGGGTTTACAAGCTCAAAAACATTTTAAAAGGCCATATGACTCAAAGCCAAACACAAACAACAACACAATTTACTTTCAATGTGAACGTCAACTCAGTCACAGCCAAATCTCAACAAGGTACGAACCATAACAAACATTCGACAAGCTTTGTAATCAAACTTTCATTTGGCTTTCATGTCAGCTAAGAAAGTAATCATCGTAGCCCATTTCTGTCTAGTCAGTGATAGATATACATAAATGCATGAATATATTTTTTGATCTAAAGCAAAGGCTTCTATTTATTGCCAAATATTATGCAAATGGAAGCAAATGGTCATTAAAAACAGCACAGAGACGCTATGCTCACTGCTGTGCCACATTGTGCCAATGGCACTTTCAAGTCTAATCAAAGACAAAAAAGCCAAGTTACTATCAGTGATATCAAAGGCCCCTTCTGAAACACAATATAATCTTATATCTATCCCAATTATGGGACTCTTTTCTTGCATAATAAAAACAACTGAGAACCTGCTTCAAAGAAAATTTGAAATTGTATAGGCTGTTACTTGGAGTGTGTGACACAGAGGAACATCGGCACACCAATACACATAAATAACACACACAGGTCAGTGTACAACCACTGTATTATTTCTCGACTTCAGAACCTTGCTCAGTGGCATTTTGGGATGATTACGGTGACTGATGCTCCTGAATGTCATGGACAACAACTCTTTAATAAATACTATTAAAATAAAAAGCATAAATCCTACAAAAAAGAAAGGGGCCCTTATGGGAGAATTCAAGGGAGGAGGGTTTGGATTTTTTTGTTATACAAAGGGAAACATAACAAATAAAGTTTCAGAGCTACTGAGCAAGTCAGTCGAGGTAGAAGTTACAGTAGCAACCAATGGGATTTTAGCTCAAGTGGGAAGAAACAGAAAATAAACTAGATGAGATTCACATTCCCATTTTCCTTCAAATTTGTTGTATTTGTTCATCCCAAATGACTCCCATAGTTCTCATCTCTGCCAGCTCCCTCCCTCCCTAGCCTGAGGAGACTGGCTGAAGACCGCCATGTGTGTCCTCAAAAACACATGGAGTCACCAGCTGCTTCTCTTCCACTGACTGCCTGTACAACTTGGTTAGTTAGAGTTTTGGGACAGAAGGGCAACTGACTCATGAAAACTGGCTGAAGTGTCCTCAGCGGTGGGCGGTGAGTGTTTGGCATCTGAATTCTCCAGAAGACTTCCAATGATGCCGTTCAAAGAGAAGTATGTTGCTAGCTCCTGCTTGCTGTTTTTTGAACAAAACAAGTGGTTTTACAGACATCTGTGTTTGGGGCAGCTGTAGCTCAGGAGGTAGAGCGTTTCGGTCAGTGGTTCAATCCCTGGCCTTGGCAGTCCACATGCCGAAGTATCCTTGGGCAAGATACTGAACCTCAAAACTGACCCTGATGCTGTACCATCGGTGTGTGAATTCATATGTACGTCGCTTTGGATAAAAGTGTCTGCAAATGACTAATTGTAATTGTAATTGTAATTGCCAGCGTCCTTCGAGGCTTCTTCCATTTCACCAAATTTGGATTTTACATCTCCAATAAGAAAACAGGGAGCAGTAAACCAAAACTCGAGGTTTGAAGCCAACCACACAGACACCTGTGTGTTACATCACAAATACTATAACCATGGTTTTCAACACAAGCTTATGGTCTTGCCATGTAAATTTCCATTTGGAACAGAGATGTCACTTTAGACTTGATGGCCTCAATGACAGAGCTTGTTGGGATGTCAGAATAGAATGGTAGCAGCTTCAGGTGAGAATTGTACTATATAGCAGGCACTGGCAGTTCAATTCCATTACAAACAGCTAGAGGGAGAAACATGCGAGGGAGCACTCTGCTGCATGTTGTAACTCTAAACTCATCCTAAAAGAGAGGCAAATACAGGGAGGGAGAAGGAGTGATAAACTATATGTCTATGAGGCAGTCTTGTCTTGGACTTTGGATGATTATGAATGATGGATTCTAAGAAAGTAAGTATATTCATAATGCACTATTTATGGCCTTACAGTTCATGACATTATTAAAGGAAAATGGCAGAAAGACTGTATTGGTTACACACATAAGGCTCTCTACATTACTGGTGTGCGTCAAATGTGCAGATACTGCACTTAATGGTAGCTTTCCCCATGTTTGTGCAAAGATTTGCTTCCATTTTATTGCTTCTGATATGTATTTCCATCATTTGGATTTCCTGGTTGCTTTGATATATCCTTGAGTTTTGTGATATGTCGTATTTGGGGAGTTTCTTGAGAATTCCCAAGTTTGCTAGCATTAAAAAGCACAAGTATGTTTTATTTCATGTCATTAAAATGTTGAAGTTTCCCTTGTATCCTTATTTTATGTATAATTTTGCTTCAAAATTTCTCTGAGATTTCCATTTCATTAAGTCTTTGATGATTGTACAGCACCTTCTTTAAGGACAGGAGCCTGACTGAGTCATGTGTTGTGTGTCAAGCAATATTCAATATTTTAAAATTGATAGCATACAGTACCAAAACACCAGTGGAGAGAGTACAAAATAGCTCTTCAAAAATAATTACATCATCTCACATGGTTCCTTGTCAGCTTGTCAGCTTATGAAAATTCCAAGTTTTTTACAAAGATATTGCCTCTAACAGCTGATGAAGTGGTAGTATTTAATAAGTGACCATTGTGCAATGGCTTTGGGGATACAAAGATATGCAAAGAATACATTGGTTGCTTATTTTAAATTACAATAAACTTTGTAACAGCCACAAAATGTTCATTTATCACCCAAGTCACAGAGTGTATCCTTTGTATTACATATATACATTTATTGAAGGGTTTAAAGTTGTACTTAATGAAATCTCAAGAGCTATTGTGTCTTCAAACAGTCAGAAGAGACGTTCAAGTTTCTAAAGTATGTTGATTGTTTAAATTTTCTCTCGAAATTTAACAGCAATCAAATCAAACCTTTTCTTTACTCTAAGATTGTGGTAGATATCTTGCACCTGAAACTGAGGGATCACCTCTTTCATTTTAATACCACACTATAATAGATTTTAACTTCAAAATGATCAAATTTAATTGTGTAATTGGTAAAAATCTATTTAAAATGTGCATCTGGATGTACAAATTATTATCTTAATTTAACTAAATTAATCCAGGACTGATCACACACACACACACACACACACACACACACACACACACACACACACACACGTACACACACACAAACACCACACGTATTATCATAGTTTTTTCTTATGTTTGTGCAACTATATACAGCTCCATGGAAACTGTGGGGTGTGGAGGAACTATTTTTCACACTTACATGACAGACATAACTCTTGCACAGTATCACAGAACATAGTCCATGAACCTGAACTCCATGATCATCACCTCTTTCAAGCACAACAAGACATCTGCTAGAATGCACACAACACCCTTATGGATTGATGCTAGTTACTGATTCTAGTATACTAGAATCATTAACTTCAAATATCAGGATGAGATACTCAGTGTTCTGTAGAAATCTGAGTTTCCAGCAGCTCATGGCTATTTTCCTATCATCTACTTCCCTTTTGTTTTTTATCTTGTGCTGTGCATTATGGTTGCAGTTTCTGGAGTGTGTGTAGGGATTGAGCTCTCTGTGTATACATGCATAGGGCACTGTTTGTTCATTGTCAGCTGTGCAAATCCAAACAAGCTCTCAAGTCCTGAAGGGCCTGTAAACTCTGAGCTCAGCTGGTCAGTAGATGAAAATTGTAGTGAAATTGTATATACTGTACAATCAATTGATAATATAGAAATTGAGACCTCTGTTATTGACTGCCAACGTGTCTGCAGTCTCTTATCGGGTGCTGGAGGAAGAAAATAATGAAATGAATGATATGGATAGCAAAACATGGGAAAGCTGTTCCTTGAATGGCTTGTGAGTGCTGCATGGCATCACTGGCAACATGATTTCATCTATTTTAGGTTGCATTCACGCTACAATTATTGCTTTTATTGATTCATATGTGTGTTTAAGTTTTTGATTAACTGATTAATCATTTAGTCCAAAGCAAGGGTGTCAAACTCAAATACACGGTGCAGCAAAATAAAAAAAAAATTGTTCCAAGTCGAGGGCTGGACTGGTTCAAATGATTGAAATGACCATATTGCACATATTAAACCTGGAACTAACACACCCTATAAGTTACTGCCTATAAAACAACATTAATCATTGAATATATGAAAAATCAGTTGCATTCATTTCTTATGGCTTTATCTGCAGCTTTCCATAGTAATGTTAAATGAAAACATTTTCCCACAGGCCAACAACAGCCAAAAAATAATTTCCTTCAAACAAAAACCAAAAATGCCCAAAGAGCGCAAAAAGTCAACATATATTAAACTTGAGTTTCCTGCTCACTGATGCACACCAGTCTAAGCTAGATACTTGAACCTGGAACTAACACAACTTATAAGACCGTTTTTATCTATAAACAACATCATTACACATTAAATACAAGAAAAATCAGTTGCATTCATTTCTTCTGGCTCTTTATGCAGCTTTTTCAGAGTACTTTAGCTGTCACGATATTTCATTTCATAGTGTCTTCTTTCATGACAGCCACACTGTCGCCGCACAGAAGACAAACAGTTTAGTCCTTCATGCACATACTCTGCCTCCCACCTGCCTTGAAATCACCTGTTTTCAAAGTTCACCTTCTGTTCAGCCATTTTTTGAGGAGAGGGTAGCTGAAAGCTGACCACAGGTAACGAGCTCCATCAGGCTGCTGATGAACGAGTGGGGCAGGGACTCACGCTCACGGGCCTTTGATAGACGTGCCAACACACTGGCAGTGCATTGTGGGACTTGTAGTACTAGTGGTGCATGCAATATACCGGCGGGCCAGCTCTAATAATAATTAGATATTATCATGCGGGCCAAAGACAATTCCACCGCAGGCCTTGAGTTTGACATATGTAGTCTAAAGTGGAAAAAAAAGCCCAATCTGCCCATTACCATCCCCATCAAAACATTCCAGAGTCCAGGCTGGCATCATGACCAGATTAGTCTGTTAGATGGCAGGAAGATAAAAAGATTCCATATTTGGTTAAATATCATTTCACTGCCTTTGTGAAAACAGTCTGTCTACGTCAAGAATCCATCTCATTGTGCCACATTTTCACAGTAGGGGCTCAGACACAATCCACTGAAGTAACATTTTCTTGCAAGTAACAAAAGTTTCCCCAGAAGTTTAAATTGTTTTATTTAGGTCTAATGTATCCTTATCAAGATTGACAAGAAAAAAGGATGGATGAGCAGTTACATTCCAAAGCTATTAAGTTTACAACATGAAACTGAGAAAAATTAGAAATCCAAAAGTTTCAGTGAGCTGCTGTCATTTCTGTTTGATAAATGTCCTTAGAAATTAATCAGTTTATCATAATTGTTCTTCATTAATTTTATTTCATTCAACTGTTGTTTTCAGTATTTCTTTATATTATTAAATAGGTAAGAAAATACATGAATTCAATGAAAATTTGACACATTATTAAACAAAATTAAACGAAATTCTGATATAGGTAATTTGACAACATGGTAAAAAAGACACATGACTTTAAGGGCTTTTGCTGAGCAATCAGTTACATTTACCCAGCACTGCAACTTTTAATGCCACTTGATTTCCATAATGGCCCCACAGCTCCCAGGTATTGATTACAGCTTCTAGCAAATAAAACTTCCACCACCAGCAGCACCAAAACTCAATTTCACTAGATTGAGCCAACTCACAGAGATTATGCATATGAAACATAAGAAAGAGCTTGGAGTGAGGAAGACAGACAGCGAGAGACAAATTAGACGATGGAAAACAGAGGAAGAGAAGCAGCTGCCTGGCTGAGAGTAATGAAGGAGAACAAGCTGACTCTGATTGGAGTGGAGTGGGGAGTGTGCAGTATGTGTGAGCAAAGCCAGTCCCTATTGATTTCACTGTGCAGTTGTACAGCCATGACACCCCCTTCCGTAACTAACTGAAGCTCTGATTTTTCAAATTTGAGTCATGGCAGCCAATAATGTAAAAAGGCAATGGGCTGATGAGGCGTCCGAGCGTCTGGAGGCCATATTTATTGAGTGTAGGTCTGTTTGTGGTATAATTTTTTTACTAATTTGTTGGGATACGGGTTTTATGTTATTGTACAGGTGTGTACTTAAATTCCTAAAAACTTTAAAGTTGTGTCTGCAATTTGGTACTAATGATATGAAAAACAGAGTATTTGGTACACTTCCATTTGATTAATTCCAATTTTAACAATGGGGCCAAATACCGGGATAATCCAGACATGGTCTCCTGACAAATGTGAGTTAAGTCCAAACCCATAAAGCATTGAAAAAAGCATAGATGGATCATCACCTTCAACCCAGCACAAGAAGAAACAAATTATACAAACATAATGGAAATCAGAATATAATTTTGATTTAAAAAGTTGAACAGTTTCACCAGTATGTCAGTAGTATCTGCTGCTGTTTTCATTCTTTCCAACAGATTTTGGGACCTTGCTGCAGGATTTGATGCCAGTCAGGCAACAAGAGCATTAGTGAGGTATAACACTGATGCTGGGCAATAAGATCTAGCTCATCGTTTCATCGTCACGTTTCAGTTCATCCCAAAGGTGCTGGGTGGTACTGATGTCATGAAAAACAGCCTCAGATCAAAGGTACATGAAAGTAATCTAAATGAACAAGGATGACCATACTTTGGCCATATTAACACAAAGTTCAGGATGTGATGCTTGTTTGTGCATTTCATAATGACTTTGGATACATTTGAAGTTGCTATATAACACACACACACACACACATTTGGTACTTTTCCCTTGACTCAAGTGAAGCTGTGTTTCACTTTGCCTAGTGTTAGGAAATGATCTCAGTTGGGTGAGAGATCCTCTCTGATTTCTCACAAGTAGGAGGACAGAAGAGGAAGGGTGAGGAGAACAGAGGATGAAGAGACAAAAATCACAAAAGCAGAGCAAAGAGGACAAGAAAACCTTTAACACACTCTGGCAACAATTGGACTTCATTTTTTTAAAAATGGGTATCACAACTTTGGATTTAGTATGTGCCCACAGTATGTGCTGTACTGGAATCGGTATCATAATTTACATTGGGGAGAAACTGTGTGACTAGTATATCCAGTGTCGGAATTAAACGGTGGCTTTTGGGGAGCTCCGTTTTTTAAGGGTGGAGAGAGGGAGGTACTATACACATGCAGGCATATACATCTCTGCACCGTGATTTTTCCTGTTTAAAGAATGCAAATTCTCCAAGGCTAGCTTGTTTTCTTTTCATCATTCTTGCCTATATACACTGTAAATCTAAGACACTATATAAAACTAGCCTTTTACAAATTGTTTAAAACTTTAAAGTCAGTGTGTGGTGTGTAACATGCTTTGTGTGCATTCCCATGCATGGATGGCCACAGCAGGAATAGACAGCATTGTGTTTATTAGACACAAAGAAGAACAAGAAATTATGTGCTAATAAACATGCAAGTGCTTTATTATTCGCATATTATTTATTTTAGGAACCTAAAAATACAGGGAAATATCAATTTATGGAAAAAAACAAACAAAAAAAGCAGTGGTACCAAATATGATTAGCATTAGGGTGTGAAAGCTAATGAGGCTTTCTGTGGAGCTCATGTCTTTTTATGGGGTGCCAACCTCCCCGTAGCATCCCTGTATTTGAAACTCTGGGTGTATCCCTAGTTGGATTCATATGCATGTATGAATATCATTTAAATTGAAACAACACAATAGCCAATAATGTTTTCTATCCATTTTCACACTGAGCAAAAGGATTCAGTATTTCAAAAGTCTGTGAAACAGCATTTCGATCAGAGATGGGCAACAATGTGTGAGACACAGCCATGTGTCACGCCAACTGATTTCACTGATTACCTTCCAGCCAGAGAGGAGGTAAAAGTAATCAGTGAAATAAGCCTCTGTGGCATTTGCATGAAATGAAAATCTGCAGAGCATGAGTGCCCATCACTGATTCAATGTGCCTGACGAGGGAGAAAAAGTGGTGACAATGATGTTTACTGCGATGGAATCTCATGGAACAAGAGTGGTGCGCCAGCCCAGTGGAAGAGGAGGATGTGTTTAAGCTTGTTACTTATTTCAACCATGGGACATAAACCTAATATAAACATAACACATAAAAGTATGATTGGTAATTGAAGCATACAGATACATGTATGGACAACACATGCAAGATGGCGCTGGGCTAGGTGGCAGCCTGTTGCAGCAGCTGTCGTTTTCATTCGCTTTTGTTCATTTAGTGTGTTTTTGCTGTTTCTTTTAATTTCTATTTCTTAACTGCGTTTTTTGTGCGCAGTTTTACAACTTTTTTGGTGGCCTTTCTGTTACTTTTTACAGAGGGGAGTGGAGGCATTGTCTACACACACGAGCAGCTGGTCGAGATGTGTAAACCCACGCTGCTGCCTGGAGAGAGGATTGTAGTCCCGGCTGAGCTGAAAAGATGACGTCGGGGCTGCAGAGCTGGTAACACCTTAGCATGTCCCTCTTGTCCAGAAGCAGCCTGTGTCCACAAGAACAGTGAGGAGGTGGACTCAGGAGGCTAATGAGTCACTTCAGGACTGCTTGTGGGAGCCAAATGGGGAGGACATCAACAGCCTAACAGAGTGTATCACAGAGTACATCAAATTCTGTTAACAGACCATACTGCCAACCCTGACTGTACGCTGCTTTCCCAGCAACAAGCCCTGGATCACCAGTGAACTGAAAAGTCTGCTGAACAAGAAAAAACAAGCTTTCAGGTCAGGGGACAAAAAAGAACTAAGGAGTGTTCAACACGAGCTGAGGGAGCAGCTGAGGCAGAGCAGAGATGCCTACAGGAGGAAGCTGGAAGCCAAACTCCAGCAGAACAGGGTGAAGGATGTGTGGACAGGAATGAAGGAGATCACGGGGCTCAAGGCAAAAAATAGACCAGCAGCTGGCAGCCTTGAGAGGGCCAATGAGCTAAACCACTTTTTCAACAGGTTTAGCTCACAGCCAGGCGTGGTCCTGCAGTCCAAACTTCAAACTTCCCCCCTGCCTGACTGCAGGCCAGGTAAGAAGACAGCTGGAGGTGCTACACCTGGGCAAGGCTGCTGGCCCTGATGGCATTAGATCCAGAGTCCTGAGGACTTGTGCCAGCCAGCTGTCCGTGATCCTGGGACTCAACCTGAGCCTGAGCCTGCAGAGAGTCCTGGTGCTGTGGAAGACATCGTGGTTCCTGTTCCGAAGAAGAAATCTCCATCTGGCCTCAACGACTACCGATTCGTTGCCCTTACATCGCTCATGATGAAGGTGCTGGAGAGACTGGTCCTAGCCCACCTCCGACCGCAGGTGAAATTGTCACTGGACCCTCTACAGTTCACCTGCCAACCCCATCTGGGTGTGGACTATGCCATCATACACCTGCTGCAGTGTGCTCACTCCTACCTGGATTGTAGCAGCAGCACTGTGAGGATCACTTTCTTTGATTTCTCCAGTGCATTTAATACCATTCAGCCGCTGCTCCTGGGTGAGAAGCTGCGAGTGATGGGAGTCGATGCACCCACAATCTCCCGGATTACTGGCTATCTGACAGATAGACCGCAGTTTGTCCGACTGGGTAAAGTTCTGTCTGAGACCGTGGAAAGTAGAACAGCAGTACCACTGGGGACTGTTTTGTCTCCTTTTGTCTTTACCCTGTACACCTCAGCCTTTCAGTACAACTCTTCATCGCGTCACCTACAGAGGTTTTCGGATGACTCCACGGAGGGTGGGGTATATAGAGCATGGAAGAGAGGAGGAATACAGAGCAGAGGTGGATGACTTTGTGGAATGATCTGGTAGAAATCACCTGCTGCTTAACGTGGCCAAGACCACCACTGGAAAATTAACATAAATGCTGTTTACAAGAAGGGGATGAGCAGACTCTATTTCCTGAGGAGGCTCAGATCATTCAACACGTGCAGCAAAATGTTGGAGATCTTTTACCAGTCTGTTGTTGCCTGTGCACTCTTCTTTGCTGCAGTGTGCTGGGGGAGCAGCATTGGAGCCAGCGATACCAACAGACTGAACAAACTGATCAGGAAGGCCGACTCCATTGTTGGCTGCAAATGGAGGTGGTGGAGAGGAGGACACTGGACAGACTGTTATCCATCATGGATAACCCTGAACATCTTCACCACCTCATGGACAGACAGTGGAGCTCCTTCTCCAATAGACTGCTACAGCTCTGCTGTCACAAGGACTGCTTCAGGAAATCATTCCTGCCACGAGCCATCACACTGAACAATAGCAACTTAAACAGTTAATCCACCAACCTCACTAACTCTAACTTGTGTTTTACACATTATTTTACATATTATCTGCACTACTGCAACATCGCACATACAGTCTACGGCTAACATTTATTCATCATCTGAAACTGCACAAATTTTTTGCTGTAAATACTGTTTATATACTTAGTTATATTGTATTTTTCTTGTATTATTATAATATTATATGATAATGTATTATACATTATAATGCATATTATATAGCTATATATTTAGTTTTACTTAGTTATACTTTTATTATTATTCCTGTTTATATTTTTTATTACTTTTTTGTTACTTTTTTAAACAATTGTTGTATACATTCTGTGCTTGTCTGTATGTTTAATTTCTACTGCAACAAAATAATTTCCCAAACTGGGATCAATGAAGAAGCAGTCTAAAGTCTACAGTCTAAACACATGCTCATCCCAGGTCGTCAAATACTGACACCACTTTGTCAAGCTCTTTAGCATCTCATACAGAGTGTAGGAAGCAGGAAGCAGATTGTCTACTGGAGTATTAATATACGAATTTGCAATACCTTTGTATCTAGCTGCACCACTAAATCCAAACAGAATGACAATGATAATAAAAATGGTCTGTGTTTCAAACACAGTCACAGTCATAGTCAAGTTTTTTTTTTGTATTTACAGTAGCCACCAAATACTACTAGGCTGCAGTTCAACAGTTACAAATCTAAGTTTTAATATATGATGGCTCAAGAAATTTGGTCAACACACGTCTCACTTGTTTCCCCTCTGTTTCACTGTTGTCTGTTCTCACACTAGGTTATTGTGAGCCAACTTACTGAAATAACAAGTCTGAAAATAAAAAGTTAAATGAAATGAAAATTCAGTGTGGTTTTCAGACTACGCCTCACCCAAATGTTGGTTAAATTTACAAAAGTATGGCATTTTACAAAACAAATGCATTAAAACAATAAATTGATAATCTTAATTGACTAATTATGCATTTCTTTACATTAATCACCATTGTTGTATGACATGATATTATTCAATGACACAGATTACAAAAAAAGAGCTCAGCACTTACAGTATACATACAGTGGCAGCCACTGAAACTAAATAAATATGCTGATATATTTAGACCCTTTATATCGACACAGAATGACAATTAGTAACTTTGCACATGCCCTGCAATCGACTGACAACCGGTTCAGGGTGTACCCCGCCTCTCGACCGTTTACAGCTGGGATAGGCTCCAGCCCCCCGCAACCCCGAAAGGGATAGTTGGGTATAGAAGATGAATGAATGAATGAGCTTCGCACATTCACCCCAAGAGCTATAGTGGCATGTTTGAGTAGAAACTGCATTATCAATTTCAATTACTCCATGGTGTCCTGACATGGAAGATCTCAAATCTTGACACTGTAGATGCCTTCAAGACTTTCTAGCCCCAAATCCAACACCACCATCATGCAACACCACCAGCTCCCCTTGCCCCATAATCTCAGTGATAGAAATTTTCAGTCATTAGTCTTGTGAGATAAAGGCCAATTCAGGGAAGACAATCTCAATTTTCTCCTCTGTAGATGCCCCCCATCTACTGCTTTTCATGTGTGTATGTATGTGCACATTTCATATCATTTACAAACTCAAGAGCACATGTATTCATTAGCTCTAAAAGCATGTGCATCATCTTGGTGCCACATACAGTGAAAGTGTGTGTGTGTGTGTGTGTGTGTGTGTGTGTGTGTGTGTGTTTGTTTGTTTGTTTGTTTGTGTGTGTGTGTGTGTTTTCTATTCCAGCTGCTTTTCATAAAGATCTGAGATCTTGCTTTTTCTTCAATGCTATTTGGCATTTTTTTGAGTGTACTGTATTTGTTGACAGCAAGGTGGCAAGGAGGAAAGCAAAAGAATTAGAGATCTTGTTACTTAATTGAGAGTCTGGACTGCAAATATGCTAACCTCACCGAAAGGAATAAATTGGAAATCACTTGAGTCCTTTTAAAATCAGAGGGAACCTGAAGAGCAGATAATTAGCTGGCAAAGGGAAAAAAGGTAACAGCACCAAGCTCATACATTTACACATTCAGATGTGTAACTGTAAAAAGAAAAAAAAATGTAAAAAGATGTGAGCAAATGAGGTGTAAAGGCACAATATTTCATCTAAGCTGGTAGTTGGTACAGTGAGATGTTAGGCTAAAGGAGTAGTCGCCATGGGGATGATTAATAAAGCCATTAGTAGTCCTGTTGTACCACTGTCCACAGTTTGTTAATGCTTTAGATCTTCAGTTTTGAAGACATGTCCACTCTGATGAGGACACTATAATGTCTTAATGTATTATGAAAATTGTATTGAAATGTATTGGTCTAAAATTCTTGACTTATTCTGTAACTGCCCAATGAAAACCTACTTGAACCTACCATGCATATATGAATTTTCTGAAAGAGTGATCCAATCAGACAGGGTCCTGAGGACAGTCAAATTTGGTCAGAAAAGACAAGAGCCAAAATAGACCTGATCCAAAACACGGTCAGCTGCACAAGATCCAAGCTAAGAGAGGACAACAGCAGCATCATGTTTTTTGCCCACTGCATGCTGGGAAAGATCCAACCCACTGTGACCATTCACAAATTTGCAACATGGAAGCAGTGATTTGCAAAAAGATAATTTGATGCTGATTACTAATTTTGTGCTTTACTAATGGGGAAAAAAAGAAAAAAAAAGCCATACTTGTGACCCATGCATGAGCATGGATGCATCTTATAAGACTCGTAAATGTGTCTGCAATTTACAATCTCATGTGAAATGTGGTGCTGCAATCATTTTGCATGTAAGTTTTGAGAAACGGGGCTCTTTTCAGAATTAACATGTATAAAATAATGGAGGAATGGATGGATTTTCTATTGTGATAACTAGAAAAAGAACTGAGCACTTCACCTAAGCAGCAGCAGCCAGCATGACTGAACAAGAACAACTCTCATACAGAAACTAATCTGTGCTGGGCCAACTTTGTGATTGACAAATGATTACAGGGAGGTGTGGAGCAAAAACACCATAGTAATTAGTGCTGAGCACCACAGACGAGGGAGTACATAAACAACACTTTAAATTCTGGTCCACGGCCTGTCAGACGTTTGCATATCAAATGTTTGCAGTTCCTGACAAATGAGGTCCAGCGAGTTTAAGCTGAGGATGTGAAGTGAATCTTGCTGTATCATGATGGACGGTAAGACTACTGCCAGCAGAGAAAGTCCCTGAGATCTGGACCCAGTGCTCATCAGCCTACAAATTAAGATGCTAATACTGGAAACAGATGTGCTGCTAATCCAACAGACATACAATATGCACAGTACAAGCCCACAGCAGAGTTTCAGTCAGGACAGAATGTGAACAGAGAGAGAGAGAAAATGGGTGATATCAGAATATAACTCACAGTGTTCACAGGGGTCGGGGGGGTCAAACACTAAGGCAAGTGACATAGACAAAGAATAAAAAAGAAGGGAGAAAGGGAGTGTTTCAAGTCAACTTTTCCAACCTCTCCAGGAACTTTGTCCTATCTCTTCAAGACACACCACACACCTATTCTCCATAGAATCCACAGATAATTCCACAGTTATCTATTTCCATTTGTTTAAGCCTTGGAGGGTTAAGTACTCTTGGCTGAGGGCACCCCAGTACATTCCCATGAGGGAGGAGATTTGAGTAGATGGCTGCCACGGTTCTGCTGAGATGAGACGAGAGCAGTATTTCCTTAGGGACATATTTCCCTTTTCTGCTCTGCTGTGGCACCAGGAGGTAGGTGACAACAGGAACACGTGGGACTCAAATTAAAATGGTGCCAGAAACATCTGCTGCTAGTTGAGCATACATTAAGATACAGTATATCATGAAAACATTTTGGACCGATACGGAAAAAAAATAAAATAAAATAAAAAAAAATATATATATATATATATATATATATATATATATATATATATATATACACACACACACACACACACACACACACACATGACTTCATGCGCCTTTTGGTGCTGGTAGGAGTTTTACCTACTCATTAAAAAAACAAATTACTGTGAGAAACCAGATTAAAGCATGAAATCAAATTATTCAAGTTGCCTTAGACCTCTCTAAAAACCTACTTTATTTACAGCTGGGCAGTAATCAGATATCACATTTACATACAGTCGCAGGGAGTGCATTCAAACCCTTTAAATTTTAATCCCACAAAGTTAAAATAACACAATTGAAAAAAAGACCCATTCAAATATGAGGCATTCATATTTGATTAGTTGTAAATGATGTGAACTTTCAAATATAAAAGTGCAAAAGTAAATAGCCAAATCAGCCAGTTGCCCCAGGCCAGTTTAAAAATAAAAAAAAGAGTAATCATTTTCTAGACATTGCTTTATGAGCGATGTTACTACGTCTGCTCAACCCTCTTAGCTGGCGCTCTATTCTGCCTCTATATGTCCTTGTGCGAAAGTGAGTAGAGTGTAGACACAGGCAGGCTTTCTTCACAGATTCAATGACAGTCAATTTTTAGACAACATATTATATACACAATTTGAAGTGCTAAAGAACACTCATTGTGTCTTGGAGAAAAATATATGACTGGGTTGAGAACGATGACTTGATACATACAGATGCACTGTTGATGTGCTTCAACTACCCAACAAAGTCTGATAAGTCAGGACCAATTATTATCGGAAGCAGTCACTTGAAAGCTGCGAGAAAAGCCGCCAATCTCGGACTACTATGTGCCACCCCAGTTAATTACCACAGATCAAATGTGATCACTCGGTCATTGTCAACTAAACTGAATTGGATCCTGACACGTCTCATCTCATGGTTACTTTGGTTAGAAGATGATGGTGTATGTGGTCTTTCTTTGTGATGTAATACCTTTGCTCTTCACTGACAGTTACTGTTAGCAAACTGCTTAAACAGCAGAGCCAACACACACACACAGACACCTACACATGCTATTGATGTGGAGAGTGATGAGTGATGGGTCGCCACAGGGCCCAGAGCGGTTAGGAGTTAGGTGCCTCACTCAAGGGTTCAGATCTCGGCAATGCTTCAGAGGTGAACTGGCACCTTTCCTATTACCAGTCCGGCTCTGTTCCCACTAGTCCATGCTGGACTTGAATTGGTCAAAAGGACAAGTTCTTATGGACTTACATTCCCCAAGACAAGTGGATTAAGCTACTGCTGCACATATTTTTTGCTAGTATCATCATAATAACAAAGTGAGCAGAACAGTGCAAACAAGAATACTTTGGCTGTTACAAATGGAAACCAGTTTTCAGTGGTTAAACACTCCCACCATTGTTTGTTCATAGTTGGCACTATAAATCTGAGGCTGAGTGGCTGAGCTATGAATCTATTCTTCTATCAGTGCATCTACAGAGGGACTCCTCATGCTTCCTGTCATTATTTCCTCTTCTAAATACGTGTAAAATCAATCAATGAAAATCCAATTTCCAAAAAACAGTTTAAATTTACAGGTAACTAAAAGCAGATACACTTTCCATGTGAGCAAGTAAAAGTGAATCCAATCCAGTAGAATACAGTTACAGTATATCGGTAAATAGAAATATGGTAGCAAACTATAAATAGCTAAAAGAAATGTTAATTAGTAAATGTTATTACTTCAGTTTGACTTTCCTTCACAAAACAGTCAAAGGGACCTTTTAGTATCTCTTTTCAGGTATTAAGAAGGGATTATTTTTTGTAGGATGTCATTTGGAGTAGTGGTGTCCGAAAGGTTAGAGACACAATTGTAATTAAAAGGCCACCTGGTTAGTCCTAAGACTGGCATGATGAATCTGTAGGGAAATGAAAGAGCAGTACTTGTCCCTCTCTCATTATCACTGCTGAAGTCCCAGTAGACTGTGGTTGGATTGTAAAATGTTGATATCATTAACAGTTTCACATTGGCATTGGCCAAAATATACCCAACACTTGCAGTTACACATGCACATACACTTCAGCTTTTTCCAGTTATATAAAGTTCAATTTGTACTGAGATAGTTTACAAGCCAGGCCAGACTATCACTGGATGGCCCCTTTGTCTAGTCTTCATGCCTTTCTGGAAATTGCATGCCCATCGGCCACTCTGGCCTTTGTGCCCCACTCTTCGCCTCTTCTCTTTTTTTTCCTTTCCCCACCCTGTCTCTATGCCCTGTGCTGTCAAGTCCGCCTCATTAACAGATCATCAGTACATGATTGGTCAACAGTAAGATAATCAACACGTGTGGTGTGACTGTGACCAATAAAAATACAAGCATGAAAGAGCCTTCATCCATTTTTAAGTTACTGCATGTGTGCAGTTCTCAACAGGGATGAGAAGGAAGATAGCAAGATAGCTATTTCCACTATCAACTGCAGAAGAAAATAATGTTCTTATTTCAGTGTTGATTGATTAAGTGTTAATGTTATTAATTAATCCTTTTCTCTCCACAGGGGACAATCCCATACATAAAACTAATATATGACAAAATATATAAACTACATAACGGGATGTGTCTGTGCAACAGATATATGCTTATATGTCTTTTTCTATTCATTTTCATGCATCTTATAGGACTGCATTCAGAAGATGAGGCCAGAAGTATTAATCAGTAACATTCTGAATTAAAGACTGAATGTTGTTTCCAAAGTTAGTGATGGAAGTAGCAAAGGAGTGCATGATTTTGCTTCCTTCACCTCACTGCTGAGAGTTGCACTTGCACAATGCCAACCTTCTTTGGTGACAGCACAGCGACCCAGTGAGCCTGAAGACAACGTAATAAGGAAGGTAAGCATTTGAAAAGCTAGCAACGAATAGCCTATGCAAATCAAGCTTTGATACATTTACCAAGTACAGTGATTTATTGCTAGTTTGTTTTTGACCACTAGCAAGCCTTGTGTTACCTGAGTGAACTAATTAGCTAGTGTTAGCCTCTGACTCTGAAGGATCTGTCAACTACTTAGAGTAGCCTAATTTTATAGGCAATAGCTTTTGATAATATTCTACTGCTCCCTCCTCTTTGGCAGCACACACAAGGGCACCACAGAGAAGGGAGTTAAGAGCATAAAACTTATTGAAAATGGCTCCCTCAAGATCCAACTCTTTTGGTAAGAAGAATTTAGATTAGATCTATGTGGAGGGCTTCTTCATATGTACAATTTCTGTTCATTGTATAGTGACAGTAAAAAAAGGAGGAGCACAATGTTGGATGACATTCACAAGACAGGTTGGAGAGAATTAAGTTCCTATTTTGTCAGTAGTAGAGATACACATACATGTGAGGCAGAAGGGGTACACCAGGCCATCACTGACATATGCAGTGGGAACAACCTGGACATGATTGGCAGTTTAACAGTTGGTGTAACTGTTAACTCAAGCAAAACCAAGGGTGTTTTCACCAAACTGCAGGATTCACTGCAGTTGATGTTGAAGATCCGCTGTGTTGCTCGTAGACTGGAGCTATGCCTTATTGATGCTTCAAGGACGCATACTTCCAACAAGTACATTTTGTTGTTGCAAAGAACACAGCATCGATGTTAAATTGATTGACAATGTCACAGACAAGCAACATTCTTCTCCATTTACCTCAACATACTTTTAAATCACAATTTCCATTTTGCTAGCCTCTTCATCACTGATCAATTAATCTTATTCAGTTCAGGCCCCAACCAGTGTAAGCTATTGTCAAACTAGTTGAATGTCCTCAATTATTTTTTATTATTAGGCTTTATTTATTAAGTAGCTGAAGCTTTCATAACATGTTTTTCTCCAACAGAATGTAATGTATTCAATGCCTACTTAAAACCTTTTATTTCTGTTCATCTTTATCTTTCACTCAGAGTGAAAACCGCCTCTACCACTGGCCCCCTGAAGGATAGAGAGAGCTGAAGGCCGTCAGTCAGACACTTGGGGAGCGAATCATTGAACCAGCTCATGCCCAGGGGACCACCCTGATTGACCACTGAAGGAGAGTTGTAGCCTGTCTTGCAAATACCAACTACTGGAGATTTGTAATCCATCTCCAAGAAAAGTAGGAAATTAGAGAGATAAAAGGAGAAGAAGTCAATGGTAAAACAGCTGACCTTCTCCAAGTTTACTTGGTCTTTTACCACAGCCTTCTGGCCGACCTGGCCGAATTAGTACTTAATTTTCAAACTGACCAACTGTCCCTGTCTTCCATGAGGATGAAGGCCATAGCTGTCCAGGCTGCACTGGAAAAGCAGAAGGACAACCAGGTTGTTATCTCCACTCTTTCCTTGACAGCCTTCCACAACATAGATTTGTTTAGAAACAAGTGAGTGGAGATAAGGAGCACCGTGTCTGCTAAGACCTTCAAGTGGCAGAGAAGCATTGTGGAGAACATCATCACATGCATCAGCGTGAGAATTTACACCTTCTCAACCAATCCTGTCCTTCTCGCTTCTCAAGGTATTTGATCCAGCCAACTTCCCCAGTGCATCAGCTCAGTGAGCCCTTTGAGACATTCTTCTGGGTGTAGCAAAGCAGAGGCTGAGGACTGGCTTAGGGCAAATCAAGAATTTCTGAGTTACCATAAGGGCCAAAGTTTCCTCCCTCTTTGGAAAACCTTCTTGAATCACAAGCAGAAGAAATCCTGTCTGTTACACCTGATTAAAATAGAGATGGTCTTCCATGTAGTCACCTCTCAGACCGATGCTTAAGCCTTACTTACATCACAGGGTTGATTCAGCTGGAGTTGCCGAAAGAAGAAAGAAGCACCAGAAACCCCCTGATTCTTCATTACCATTATCAAACCACAAAAGAGTTTGATTAATCATCTGTTTTTCAATATTATTTGTTCATTTTCGTGCTTCAGTGTTAGTGCTGATGGTATGCGATCCTAAACTTTATCTAATATGAATTACTTTTTTTTTTCCAATAACAATTGTGTTGTATTTCTCCAGAAGAGTTGCACTGTTTATCAAAATGGCAGAAATGGCAAAAGTGTTCAGAAATGAATTCCTCTGTTGAAGTGAAATCAAAAACGCCTTGAGGCCTTGATGTCCTGTGATGTGGCCTTTGTGCCCTCAAAAGAAATGTAATGTGATATACACAATTGGGCTACTTTTTTAAAGATTAGCATTTCAGCATATAAAATATAGAGAAGTAAGTTCCTCTTTGAATACAACAAAATACACATAATGAAAATGGCAAAAAGAAGCCAGGAACACAGACAGCCATACATTCAACAGTAGATGCATCTATGTCATTTTAAAAAAAAAATATTTCAATCCAACTATGTAGTCCTTCTCCAACTGTTTTCTGTTGTTTCCAACATTTCAATGTGCCACTGATAAATCTGTCTTCAAATCAATATATGCTATGTTGTTGAAGACTAACAGCCAGTTAATCATTCCTTTCTCACTGTCAGCAAACATGATAAACAAACTACTGCTACAACCAAAAACTGCGATTGCTACTTCAACCCCAAGTAAATGTGGCCTCTGTCCAGATGTGAGATTATATTTCTTAATCATTATGTTAGAAACTTTACCCTGAGCTCTGATGAAAAGGTGATTATTTGTGTGGGGATCAAGTGTGAATTCCAAACTGAGTTCCAAATTGATAGTTTAGGAATTTGACAAGACTTTATTAATTGGCTATCAGTTTCCCTTTCTCAAACGACGGTGCACTTTGGTTCATTAATACAAGTTAAATTCTACTATTTAACAAAAAAGCTGATGCCCTTTCAGCCATTTTTCTGTACAATAGCATGATTAAATATATGATAATGCACTAATCCACTGGATAATGCTGATTCTCCTTCAGATGGCTACAGTACTAGCAGGGTATAGTTTACTGTAGCTTTTTTATTTTCTGTATTTTATCCATAACATGACAGTATTTAAAGGATGTCAGATAAGTTTACATGCCTATAGTATACTACCAGAGTTTCTTATCTTCATAAGCAACTTATATATAGTCAGCACAGTACTGAAACACCAGTGTGGCCTTCAAAACACACATGCGCACACATACACACACACACAGCTCATCATGATGCCAGGGTCTGTATCTCATGCAGCCATCAGAACAATCCCCATACACTAATTGGCCTATTAGTTTTGCCATTGGCCATGGGGGAGGGTCCTCTAGCCATTTATGTTACAGCAGCTTGTGAATGGAAAACTGACTGACTAGTTGGTTGGCAAGCTATCTGTGGTTTGGGGTATATGAGGTGAGAGGATGACTAAAGCTGGAGCAGTCACATCATTCACCAACAAAAACAATCGTCCATACACTTTCCACCTGATGACATGCACCCCACCTCTCGGACCAATTACTCACAAGCATGCAAGGAAAAGCAGGTGGTCTGGATTTAGAACATGGTCTTTACCGCCGCTCTTCTGTTACAATGTCCTGTCACGTGCAGAATGCCTGCATTGCATTTGAGGCCATTTGTCAAAGAGTGTTAAGGTCTTTATTTACAGCTCTATGTCCAGTGTCAGTGAGTAAGATGGGGTAAATTCCAAAGAGCATGCATTAAGTGGCTATATCAGTGATTTATATTTTTTTGGGACCACGAGGAAGGTGTGAAGAAAACGGGGTGCTGCTCTTCGTGAAAGCCTACCGCAAGCTATTAAAAGGAGTTACAGCATGAACACAACTCTCATTCAGTCTCAGTTATTGATTCTGGATCATTTTTGGCAGAGTGTATTTCATTGATGGTGTGGAGGTGATGTTGAGGTGACGGCTGTGATGAATAAAGGCAGTCTGACAAGATGAGAACAGGACAGCAGAACAATGAGGGAGAGTGGAAAAAAAAAATTTAAAAA
This sequence comes from Chaetodon auriga, assembly GCF_051107435.1. Lineage (NCBI taxonomy): Eukaryota > Metazoa > Chordata > Actinopteri > Chaetodontiformes > Chaetodontidae > Chaetodon > Chaetodon auriga. The sequence continues at coordinate 2,098,165 of NC_135075.1, read as the reverse complement.
AATGCCAGTGAGGGTAAGTGTTGAGAAGACAATGTGAATAGCATTACTGCTTAATCTAATGCTTCACCTACAGGACAAAAGAGATACAGATGTGCATTACAATTCAGTGTTGCACGCCTGAAATAACATTTAAAATTTTTTTTTTTCAATGATTCAATGTAGCTATTAAAAGTTGGGAGCAAATTCAGAATTGAGAAAATGTGCATGGAATATTGAAATACTTTTACATTAACAGATCCCCATGGCATATATTTGTAAAACTTTAGCTAAAATGATGCTTTATTAGGCAAGACAAACATGAGTTACATTTGTCATCTGAAAATCTGTCAAATTTATGACAGGCATATGTGTAAAAATATCCACCTATCCACCTACCATAATGTAGTATGAAGAGAGCTAAGTATGCTTGCATACTTGTTTTGGAGTATATCGGGGCCATAAGTCTTAAATTCTTCTTGAACTAATATTCCAAAAAGTGTTGGACTGAACAAATAAAATATATGTTGCGTCCACAAAAATCATTAGGAATGATCCTAGTGAGACTGTTAATATCTGTGCTAAATTTAATGGCAGTCTGGTCCAAAGTTTGGAACAGATGGACTAAAAGTCTTCATCTGCCTTATCTCTAGTGGGGAAAAGGCAATGTTTTACCCCTATAAAGTGAGTGTTTGTTATTTGGATAGGCATATTTATTCACACATTCATTCACAATGTGTTTTTCTTCCATTCAAGTAACTCAGTCATAGCAATAATTCAGCAAGGTTGGGCTATACATTAAAAAATAAAATAACATAGCAATGAGACAAATCGATTAAGCACTGCTGTCCAGTTCTAGTACAGATTTGCTTTTTGCTTTGCCTCCAGTGGGTGAACCTTCTTCTCTTGTTTCTCTTCCCTCTGCTCCTCTTCAGGCTCTGACACCCATCTTTTACTTGCATTTCACTGTCAGATCAATACGCCCTCTAAGTGCTGTCTGACTAAAGGCATATTCCACATTTAAGTTCACTCCACACAGCAGTGGCTGTAACTCAATCTCCACATTGCACCACTCCTTGACAATGCGCGGTGCTAGAAATTTATTACGTCAGGTACATGCAAAACAATTGATTAAATGTCTATAATCTTCACATTCCACATTAGATTTTTAGTATCACATAACCCTAACTCTTGCCAAATCAGAGATTAAATGCAAACCACAGTCAAACTGAGATGCTTTGTACACTTGTGTTTTGCAGCACTCTTAAATTATTGCACTGCTTTCACCTTTGCTTCAAACAAATGTCATGCAAGACCTAAAAACAAACACACTGGTAGATTTTAACATTTGAACAAATGTCCAATGCTGTTGCTATTTTGGTAAGGATAGTTGAGGTATGGGCACAGGTACTCTGTATGCCCGTATAAAACATTTTTGTACTCTAAAGGGTACGGTTCAGCTCACCATTGTAGATCAGTGTATAATCAATTATCATCATCATCCTGTACATCTGTTGTTTATCCATTAAAGCTTTGTTGAGCATGAACTTTCTGTTTCTGCTCCTCTCCACAATCAAACTGGAAGCTGCCCAGCACAACCACAATCTGATCTGTCAGACCACTGATTAGCTAAGGTGCCTTGCTTGAGGGCAACCCTACAGTGAAAACAATGCAAGGGAAAGAGATATTCTTTAATGTCCATACCTAAATGATTCCTGTGTGCTTGGAGGTCAAATCATTGACCTCTCTGTTGCACTCCCAAATGCTTGTTAAAGCTTTAAGCCACCTTTGGGACCAGTATTAAAAGCATTTGGCAGAAATAATAAAAAGAAAAATTTGATGGAACAATCAAACTGTCCAACATCTAAAACTCAATAGTCAAAAAAAATAAATAGAGAGGAATTTCTGCCTTTTAGCCATATTTTAAAGTCAGCACTACAACATCCCAAATCTCTAAGCAGTCAAATCCAAAACACTGACACTGAGAAGGTACAAGCTCTGGCTCCTTGCTGCTGTCCAGGAACAAGCCTGCCTCTAGCTGGATCTGGTTTCCTCCTTCTCTTTCTACTCCTTCAGCTGTTGCCTTCCACTCCCAGCACATCTTAAGTCAGTCAGCTGGCCTCTTTGATGTTATTTTGGGATCAATATGTTCTGGAAGCTAGTGAGCCACTCTCATGCTACTGCAGGGTGGGAAGGAAGCGTGAAACAGATTTTGTCAAACGACGATGTATGAGGAAGCATTGCATCTCTGTTTTCCTCAGGGCACTTCAAGCTGTCTGATGCCCTTTCTCACCATGTCCCTTAGTACAAAACCAGCTACATAAACCATAACCATAAACTATCAAATGAATTTTCAGGTGATGTGTCGCACACTGCAGGTTTATGTACTATGAATGTAGTTATGTAGTTTGGCTACACCTATAGACACTCAGCAGGAAAATGCATTTGGTGTGTGCATGCATAAATATGAATATTCATACAAATAGATGATGATATATGAACCATGCACACTGCTGGTATTGTTCTTTGTATGTATTTGCATATGTTGTTCATTTCATTCAGTCAGTTGAATCTGAAGCAGTGAAATTGTCAGCTGAACACATTCAGGGCTTCAGGTGTTGGTTGAAGTCTATTCACAACTGCAAAACAAACACATCAATGGCAGTATCAGCAGTTGCAACCCTGCATTAGCTAAAGCCCAACATCTGTGTGTTCTTATAAGAACACACATTTACTAATGCACACACACACGCGTGCGCACACACACACACACACACACACACACACACACACACACACTCAAACACTCCCTCATGCTATTACCTCAAGCCAAAGTCCCTCGGCCACATTTCAATCTGCATTCATATTAATGTCAAAGCAGCCAAGCTGCTTGCCACCCCAATGAATAGCCATTACCAATCCATTTGGATTGGGTTATCATCAGCTGGCACTGGCCCCAAATCCCATTTCACCCTTTCTACAAGCTCTACCTCTGCCCCTCACTCTGTCACATACCGACATTATCTGTTATTGGCAAAAAGAAAATCATCTGGTCATATATACAGTTCCATCAAGTAAGGGCCTACTGCAGATCTACACACTGCCACACTTGCTTAGGTAGTTCCTGTTCAAGTTTGTGCTATCATCATTCACATTTCACTCATCAATCATTAATGTACCACAATCCACATAATAATTCTCATAAATTACCTTGAATGTCAATGAATACACAAGTGGAACACCATGCCACCAAGCCCTGAAGTGCAAACCAAACAATGAATCCAATTTCTACAGATGACACGTTGCAGCCAGTGCATACTACTCAGACAATTAAATGAAAAATGAGTAAACAGACAGTAAATAAAAAAGCTATGAACCATGGTAGGTGCAACAAGCACTGTAAAGCCACATAAAATAATTATCCTGACATTTCATATACAATCAACAGTAGACACAAACATTAAAGCAAATGAGAGACTACAGTTTTAACAGACTGTGCAGCATAAACTCACAAAACATTGCTGAGCAATGCAGTGGCTGCTTACGTTTTCATCTGGAGAGTAAATTCAGTGAGTTTGTTGTTGTGCTAACCAGTCTGAACATCATTCTGGGAGACTTGTGCACTGCAAAGTTATACACAATCTTCTCTAGGTTCAAATTAGCTCATTCATTCTCCAAGCATATTATAACCAGTCCTCTCAGCCAAGATTATCAAGATTTTGAACTGAACAAGACTCTGCAGTCACAGCTCTGACAGACTGACATTGCCAAAACATTAGGAAGGCCTCATACACCTCACTGATGGTAAAAGTTCCTCAGTGAACACACACGTGAGGATCTGTCACGAGCATGTTAGCATTTGGCATATTAGCCAGAGCCAGCATCCAGCTGGTGTGTGTTTGGTTTGGGTCACTTGGCCTGCTCAACGGATGGCACATTGAACCAGAGATTAATTTGAGTAGATTTGACTTTTTTTGACTATGCGTAAGTACAATCATATCATATCTTGATTTCTATCTTGATTTCTATCTGATTTATATATTTTGATCAGTATCTCATCTGACCACATCGCAAGCGCGTTCGGCACGCGTAATGGTCACTCAACCTGACCAAATGTATACAGGTACATAAGATATGGCCACGGCGAGCCTGGACCTCCCGGACCAGAACGTCAGTCTCCTCCTGGGAGAAGTTTGGGCGTTGGACAGTTTCCTGCGCTGGCTCAGTCATCCTCGAAACTTACCATGCGCCTCGCCAGTGGCGTTTTCAAAGGTGAGGCGAGGAGTTGGTGTGATTGGTGAAGATTGGACTCGGCTGTGTCAAACCCACTCCACGCCTTCTCCATCTAACCAGAAGTGCAAATAGTCAAATATCCCCAAAAATATAATTACATGTAAATAGTGCATGTGGCATGAGGTATAAACTGTATATACAGTATAACCAGTGTGAGGTAGGTGCAGGTAGTGTAAACGATTTCTATTAAACCATAAAAAAACATGCGTAACACGGTATGTAAACAGGCTGCTGGTGGACAGAGTTCAGCAGGGTAACAGCTCTGGGAAAAAGCTGTTCCTGGGCCTGCTGGTGCGGGAACGGAGGCTCCTGAACCTCTTACCAGATAGTAGGGGGGCAAACAGTCCACAGTTGGGGTGGGAGCTGTCACTGCTGATGCTGCGTGCCCTTCTTAGACACCGCTTGTGCTGGAGGTCCTCGATGGCAGTCAGCTGGGCACCAGTGATGTACTGCGCGGTTTTCACCACCCGTAGCAGGGCCTTCCACTCGGAGACCGTGCAACTGCCGTACCATACTGAGATGCAGTTGGTCAGGATGCTCTCAATGGTGCAGCGGTAGAAGTTGACCAGGATCTGACGAGCCAGGTTAACTATCCTCAGTCTCCTCAGGAAGGAGAGGCGCTGTTGAGCTTTCTTTATCAAGGTGGAGGAGTTGAGGGTCCAGGAGAGGTCCTCAGAGATGTGGATGCCCAGGAATTTGAAGCTAGAGACACATTCTCAGCCCCGTCGATGTGAGTGGGGGTGTGACTGCAGCCTTTGGTTTTCCTGTAGTCCACGATGAGCTCCTTGGTCTTCTTGGTGTTGAGGGTCAGGTTGTTGTCAGCACATCACATCACCAGCTGGTGAATCTCATGACTTGTCATTGTTGTTGATCAGACCTATCACTGTAGTTTCATCTGCGAACTTGATGATGGAGTTGGAGCCATGCACAGGCATGCAGTCATGGGTAAAGAGGGAGTACAGGGGAGGGCTCAGCACACAGCCCTGTGGGACATCAGTACTCTGGGTCAGGGTAGCGGAGGTGTGGTTGTCTAACCTGACTGACTGGGGTCTGTTGGTCAGGAAGTCCAGGATGCTACATCCGAAGTGTGTGAAAGAGCGGTATCGCAGGTCATTCCTCCCTGCAGCTGTCAGACTGTACAATAAAAACTGCTCCAAGTAATCAGTGCAATAGTATGTGCAATAATCATGTACATAACAGTCTGTAAATACTATCTACAATTTCTTACAATGTTTTTTTTACAATTTCTTTTTATTTTTATTTAAAAATTCTCACTCTTTTGTATATATTCTGATGTTGTTTCTACTTTGCATGCACTTCTTTTATTAATCTGCTCTACTCATGCTGCTGTAATCTGGAATTTCCCCTCACGGGACAAATAAAAGAATATTGAATTGAATTGAATTGAATTGAATTGAATTGAATTGAATTGAATTGAATTGAATTGAAGGGGATGACTGTGTTGAATGCTGAGCTGAAGTCAATGATCAGCATCCTCGCGTAGGTGTTAGTTGTCTAGGTGCATCAGGGTGGAGTACAGTGCCATGGAGATAGCATCCTCCGTCGACCTGTTTGGACGGTAGGCAAACTGATGGGGGTCCAGTGTGGGGGAAGACAGCATTTGAGGTGGGCCAAGACCAGTGTCTCGAAGCACTTGGTGATGATGGGGATGAGTGCGACGGGGCGGAAGTCATTTAGGCCAAATGCAGCTGACTGCTTCGGTACCGGCATGATGGCGGTGGTCTTGAGGCACGTGGGGACTGCTGCCTCGGCCAGTGACAGGTTGATGTCAGTGAAGACGCCAGCCAGCTGTTCAGCACAGGCCTTTAGCACACGGCCAGGTATGCCATCAGGGCCAGCAGCCTTACGGAAGTTCACCCTACTGAGTGCAGAATGCACATCGTAGGTGGAGAGCATGAGGGGCTGTTTATCTGGGTGGGGAGCAGTTTTGATGGCTGGTTGTTTGTTGTTCCTGTCGAAGTGAGCATAGAAGTTGTTGAGCTCATCAGGGAGGGAGGCATTGCTGGTTGGTGGGGCTGTCGTTTTTGGCTGATAGTCTGTGATGGCCTGGATGCCCTGCCACATGCAGCGGGGGTTGGTGTTGTTGTGGAAGTGCTCCTCCTGTTGTGGAAGTGGCTATGAGGTGTAAGTTGTAAACGTGGGAATCTGTCTTATCTCTACCATCCATCCAACACGACATGAACGTGACATTAGGTTCTTCAATTGTGTGGAACTCTACTGAAGGCAATGTAAATTACCTTTAGTATGGTCCAGCATACTTCAATTATCTATTGTTTTCCGTGTTTATTCATTTCATAAGTATTCTCTTAAGAGTATTATTATTTTGTTCTAAGGGCTTCTGTAATGCTCGCAGAAAAAAAATATGTCCTCAAAATCAAAGAAATTTTGTACTTCTTCTGTGCGTAGGATTGCGAGACTGCTATATAACCCCAATGAACCACAATTCTGCTATGCTTCACAAGCAATTTAAAATTACTGTGTTTAACTAAGTTTGACTGTCTGTAGATAGATAGTTCTTCCAGTGTATTGATGGAGCTACAGTATCAGGTATGAACGATAAAGCTTTGTGAACTATCATGTTCAGTTGGGTTGAGATCCAGTGACTGTGAAAGTCATATGATGGGCATATGATTCAAATAAATCTGTGTGAAAGTGAATGTTCTGTATTCATGTTTCTTATGTATCAGATTTTTCCTTTATTATGTCAATTGACCACAAATCACGACACCTGGTTGGACAATGTTGGATAGTATAGTGTACATGGTCACTAAACATCTGGAAAATCCCAAGGCCTATGTCAGACTATTGTTTGTTTATTTCAGCTAACACCTTGTGAAGTGAACCATGTCTGAGCACATGATCAGATCAGTACCAGAGCACTTATCTTACCCCATTGTACTGCTTATTTATTCGTCATCACCAAACCCTAAGTCAACATTAACATTTTTATCATTCTTTTCCTAACCTTTAATATACATGCAAGTTTGGTTGCCACGTGTATACAACTTAAGTATAACTGGTTGAAAAATGTCTGCAACATTTTGCAGACTGATACAACTAGACAGCATAATATTTTGCCAAAAGCATTTGGCACACACACACACACACACACACACACACACACACACACACACACACACACAACAAAGCCTCTTCCTCGCTCTTCATCCATCCATCCATCTCTCTGCCTCTCTGTCTGTCTTTCCTGCTCTGTAAGCAGAGCTCAGACTTGCTGCTTGCCAGTCGAATAATAAATACAGCCTGCTTGGTTCACATGGGATCACAAGCCTCTGCATTAGCATTCGTTACACATGCACACAAACACACAAATACACAAACATGGCTGACAGCAGTGACATCACCAGGCTTGTCAACCTAAACACACTCAGCCTTTATACACAGAGTCAAAGACAAACACCTTGATGCTTTAACTTGCCTGTCTTCACCTCATCTGTAGATTTCCTTTTGACTGTTCTACTATACAAAAGACATACACATACCATACAAATTTTGGAGTTTGGAGTCAGAATTTACAAACTGATTCCATAAATATTAATTTGTTAGTTTATTGTTCAATTAAAGTATGAATGGTCAAATAATTTACTGTATAAACACTGACATCAAATATAACAGCAGCTCTTTTTTCTGCAACTTAAATCTCTATTGTTGATAAATGATTAATTTCCAAATGGTAAATGGAATGTATTTATACAGCGCTTTTCTAGTCTGACAACCGCTCAAAGCACACCACACCAATGGCACAGCATCAGGAGCAATCTTGCCCAATGATACTTCAACATGTAGACTGCTGAGGTCAGGGATCAAACAACCAACATTCTGATAAGTGGACCACCGCTCTATCTCCTGAGCCATAG